>NC_071977.1:2041853-2070047 GCF_026283585.1 Hylaeus volcanicus | reverse complement strand
TGATTGGTCAACAAAAAGTACGGTAAAAGTACAAATTCTATCACAGAGAGCATAATCATACGTAGTAATAATAAGTAAGTAGTATTTATGTATAAGGAATAGGTACACAAAATACTATGATTTCGTATAAGTAAACATATACAAACATGAAGGTTGAAATTGTAACAATAGGTGGAGATAGATCTGCATGATCTGAAGACTCACGAAGTGGCGATGAACAGTAACAGAGTGCGAGGTGCGCAATCGAAGACCCTGTAACTAATCTGTTCGTGGTCGGTCGAGAAGAAAAGACCTTCCCTGGAGGCAAAGTGTAACGTCTAACCTTCACTGGGTCATACGTTATAGTCATTCAAAACGCAAACATTCTACTCGCACTACCATGCCCCCTCCTCCGTACTCTTATTTCTTCCTTCACACAAAACACGTATTCAGTGGAGTTTAATAAAATTGCTTTCTCCAGAAACGATACCTGCTACGGCGATAGTCTGCTGTAAATTGTAGATTTATTTTTACGTAACCGCATTCCTTCAAAAAATTCGTGTAAACAAACCCACGTGACTTGCAACAGGGAAGAAACGGCGGGACGCTATGACACAGATTCACGAGATGTTGTACAAATTACCATTAATAATAGAATAATTACAGTTCTGCAACGAGTCTAGGAATCTTTGCCGAAGACAAAGAGGATCAATGAAATTCCACAGTCATGTGGTTTTGTTTACATGAGTTTTTCATTGAATCGAGCGTACTTGGCGCACCCTGATACTTACACGTATGCATATAGATCAAATATTTTGTTAACCTGATACGGACTCAACATAACCCAATCTTAAATGGATGTTTCTCCGTACGCAAAATTACAACCTCTAGATACAGAGAGTCCGGATTAAGTTTCCTCGCTTGGACGTTTGACACACATACCAAAGTTTCCTGAAATGTTGTTACGTTCACGGTACGATACCCGTTTTATGCGTTTCAAAAATAGAATCTGTGAAAAAGGCGCAAATTATACCGTCGACCGTTTCGCCGAACGAATTCGTCAAATATTATGGACCGATCGTTGACATCCGTAATCGTTATTCGCAAATGGACGTTTTTCCTGTCTTTTTTTCCCCATTTCTTGTAAAACAGAAGTTGGAAGAGCGACGCCAATGGACTCGTTTATTTATAGTACGCCACAATGTCTCGACATCGGATTGTAAACATCAGTGGTACCGTGATCTTACGTTTTATTTCATGTTCTTGAGTTCTTTCTTTTTTTATATATATATATACATATATTCCGTTTCCACAGCGGGAAGAACACAGTCTTTATCATATCCAACCGCAATCTGTGAAACTCCAAAGGATTAGTAATAGCCGATTCGAAGAACTGCAATCGTCGACAACCGAGTCGAGCTTTGATTTTGTATCGATCCGCTGATTAACCGGATATTTCGAAACGTAAAAAATTTTCCTCGAACGATCCGCTAAATTGAAACGATTTCTAGTTCTTTTGTACTCGTCCAAGGCATTGGGAAACTACAGGGTGCCGGGATAATTCGACAAATAAAAGTACCAACTATTACGCATCCCTGTTCCTTCCGTTCCTTTTCGTCGAATCGAAAAATTCCTGAACAGCTTTCGAACCTGTTTCGCCCGCTCGAGATTCATCTTGTTTTTTGGCCAGACTCGTATGCGCTCGGGATGAATCATTGGGCCCTCGTAAAAATTAAAATAAAGTCTCATTCGGAACAACAAACAGAATTGTCTCGACCGTGTTCGGATGCAATTTCGAAGAATGCGGAGCAAACCGTCGCCTCGGGTTAAATATACATAAATCCTTCGTACAATTTTTTTGCACGTATCCTCTTGATAATTTTGTTTCCTGCGCTACGACAACGGAAACCAGAAAAAAAAAAAAAGAAACGATTACACATTCAGTCCATCTCCGACCGCATCGCCTTTGGACGCGACTTCTCGTGTATCTCGGTTTCGTTTACTTCCCTCAAAGTAATCGGCTATCGTAAGAAACCGTAACCTAACCTCGCAAACTTATTTCTAAAAGAAATAATAGAACTACTATTTTCAAGGAACTCTGAGTATCCAGAAAAGAAACAAATAAATTGCGATCGTTCATCAGCGATGCAAATGTCGAGAGGCGATTCGTTACAATTATTGCGAATACCTGGAGACGTTTACATATTTGACCTTCACGCGGGAGATCACTCGAAATTGTAATGCACCACGTCGTGAATCGCGCTGAACGTTCCGCGGAATTATAAACGTAAAATTATAAATGCTGTTCGCCACGTGATCACCTTTAATTGGTAACGGAGCACCCGTCGACTCCTTAATTTTCATTTACTTATCGGAATACAATCAGAAAATTACTTAGCGTCGAGCGGAACACAATTAACTTACGAATAAACTATAACCTATGTAAATTTCATACTTCAACCGGGTCACTCGGCGTCAGTGGTCAGTTTTTTTGAATTGTGTCGATGCACGACTCTGAAAATATTCATTTGGGTGATCATCATTTCCGTGGCGTCCAGATTCGATCATGTTTTTATTCGATATAATTTATCAGAAAAACAATGTAGCGAACCACGATTCTCTATCATGCTTAATCTAGAAGTTATATTCATTGTAAGTAGAATATTAGTCGTTATTTTTCTAATAAATTATATTAATTAAAAATACGGTGAGATCGCGGTGCCACGGAAATCGCAATCGTGTTGTTTATTGGATCGAACTGGTACCCTCGTAATATATTAAAATTCTTTTTATCAACTCTTCTGGTTTCAATTACAGTGTACATTATTCGTTATCATCGTGAGTAACTGGAGAACTATAAGATTACATGCACTGTACATACTATGCTATGTCGATGATTGGGATGGTAACGAGATGCATTTCGATTAGTAATATTTTTAACAAACGTATACGCGAGTATTGTACGCAAACTGTTTCAAAACATTGGATATCGCGTAAACAAAAGACGCATCAATGAAATTTCGAGTTCCTCGACAGAAATATGCGCAGAAAGAACGACAGGAGCAAGGAAGATTAAGAACGACGAGTGGTTTTTTTTTTACGACACGTTACGGCAAAGTTTTTATCTGTGCAGCGTAGTAACTCGAACGTCTGCGTAATCGAATGCGTTTCGAAACGGGAAAGGTCACTTCGTACTGTCAAACAGGTTCACGATTATTTTTTTAACGCGCGAATCGAAAGTCCCTAACTGTTCCTAACCAAAACGATCGTTCACGAGTGACAGTCGAAGAGATCTTCGAATAGAAACCTGTCGAAATTAAATTGCGACTCGCAAAAAATCAATGGCGTAAGCACCGTTAATTTGACTTTATGGTGTTCTTACCTAACTCTTTCAATCCGCTATGCTTTAAAGATAGTTTTTAATTATTTACAACATGGACAAATCACCTTTGCACACGTGTGCAAATGTATCGAATTGATACGTTTGTTATAAAGTTGGGAACCACCCCTAGTTACGTCACTGAAGAGAATGCTATCGAATACATAATTAAGATGTCGTTAACGTTTACGTCTAAGGAAACTGAAACATTACATCTCTCCTCAGAAAGGAAAACGTTTTCTCGGTGATTTAGCATTTGCGATCGATAAAACGAGCAAAACCAGTTAATCGGAGGCGCTCGCATCGAAGAAAATCACATGTGCAAATACAGATACACGATAGGTGCCTGCGCACAAGATCACGTGGACGCGGGTGCTATGAATCATTTACGTTTGTTTCGCAACGTGCCGTCGAAAAGACCGTAGGTTCTATTTCCAAGAACAAGAGTATCCCCGGGATGTTCCGCTCATTATCGTTCCTATTCTATTCCACGCGCGTGCCTGCAATATTCTCAATCATGAATTTCATATAAAAAATTATCATTTCAAGCAATCCAATAGCGTAATGTAATTCTTCCTAAAAACGGTACTTGTAAAATATTCATCAATAATCAAAATGACACGTCTGCGTAGCTGCAAGTCGAGTGTAGCTAACCGCTGTTACCAAGAAACTGGAATTTCTAGTGTTTTCCCGTGAAGGAAAATCGGAAATCGGGAATTCACTTTTACCTCTCTCGACGCTCATAATTAGTTATATGATACTCCAACAGTTACAGTCGTTATACATGAGAATTTACCTAAGTGATTCCACACACAGACACCGCGTCATCTTCGTGGTTGAACAAAGATATCACCTACAAATGCATTCCCTCCCGCGTTCACCTGATGGTTCCTATAAATACTTTGTAGCACACGTAAAATTAAATATCTATAAATATTCATGGATAGCTGAATATACGAAATCGATAACTTAAATTTATGATACATATCGTAAAAAATATCACAAACATTACGTGTTTTCTAAATTGTTAATTACGAAAAAGCATGAAATTGTGTCGGAGTTTCATACGAAATAATGTAACGATACTTTGTGTGTACACGTGAGTTGTGTACCGTGAAAAATGTATTTCTACTTATTCTTCATTTATTATATATACGCGGTTTCGTAATGGTTATTTCATGCGACCTATAAATGGAATATCAAAGGGTTAAATATTTAGACCGAATTTACAAAGTATAAGATCGTTAAATATCTCAGTTAAAATCTATACAAAATTTAACTAATTTATTTCTATTCTTATTTCTTATTATCATCCGATGCAATTTGCGACGCGAGATTCGCAAATTTTGCCATGTAATCTACGCTATTTTCCCCCATGAGACACTGCATATGCGACACAACCTGAAATATTAATATAACGTTACTAATATATTGGAATGTCATACCAATGTTTAACACCCTTCCAATATTTACGTCGGACGATGGACGAATATCTTCTATATGCTCTCCGTTTTGACTTCTTTGTGAGATTTTCATAGGTGACTCGAGCTGACCCAAAAAACTGCTCAAAGAAAAATCCGCTACCTGCGATACAATCTCCGTTAGCAAACGCGGCGGAAATTAATCGATACATCAAAATCGCAAATTACAGA
The DNA here is from genome assembly GCF_026283585.1 of Hylaeus volcanicus. Lineage (NCBI taxonomy): Eukaryota > Metazoa > Arthropoda > Insecta > Hymenoptera > Colletidae > Hylaeus > Hylaeus volcanicus. Next base: position 2,065,037 of record NC_071977.1, on the reverse strand, counting down.
ATTAAAAAGTCACCTCGCTATTCAGCCACTGATGTTCTCCTTCTTTGAGAATCTGTGTAGCACTAGTTATGATCGAATTCGTAGGTTTCGAATCCCTTGCCGCGTTCAGTTCGATTAAAAAGCTTTTCTCTTGCGGCTCGCTTATGTTTATCGACGGCGGTTTGTCATTTCGTTGATCGTTATTATTGAAAGGAGAATCATTTGGTTTGCTTGTCTCTTGAGGGGTAGGTGGTAAATCTTCCGATGGACTACTCGATGCAGATATTATTGGTAACACCCTTTGCACAATAAGACTTTTCTGCCTTACGGTTCTGCCTCGTTTACAGAAGCGCGTCTTGAATTTCTGTGGTTTAGAAAATACGGTACTATGGTTGATAATTGTATTTCGGTTGATAAACGTATACAGACATAATTACTTACGTCTAGCTGTGTTTTGAAAGCGTCTGGTGTACCGATTTTAGGATAAGTTTGCGGTATAAGAGGTCTTCTGAAGGTCGACTCCTTTGTCGATAGCATACGAGATGAAATTACGGTTTCGTTACTTCCGGAAGTATTATCGTACACCTAAAATTGTCAACGATTAGTACATTTAAAAACAAAAAATATCTGTTATGAAACGTTAGAATTTTTAGTGTTCTCTTACTTTATTTGAACCATAACTGTGTTTGGCTATCGATAATAATTTTTGCAAAGTTAGGCACAAATTATCGTCCCGTAAACTGATCGATGCTGGCTCTTCGGTACGTTGTTCTCGTGGGTTCCAATCCCACCAATACTCTAGAGTAATTTTAGACTCGCGACCAAACTGTAAATTTATAGAAAAGATAATCTAGACTTTCGCAATATTTTTTTATAGAGTTTAAGGGAAGATAAGTACCATTAAAAAGAGGTCTCCCACGGTGATGGTGTTTGCTTCCTCGATGTTCCATCCTTTTCGAATTCTTTCAACCGTTTCCCTTCCTGGGAACCTATTAGGTTCTGTCGGCTGTGGTTCCAATGTTAACTTCTCTGAAATGTTAAGAACCGATGGTTTCTCTGAAACATTACTGCCAGATTCTATCGCATCGACATCGCTGTTATTGTCCGGCACCGTACAATTATCCTCGGTTTGATTGGCACCCTTTTTCTCCACCTTACTTTTCTTAATCCCCTTCTTTCCAACACCTTTCAAATACTGCACCGATCCAAGTAAGTCTAGCCTGGAACTTTTTAGTCCCAGACGTTTTTCATAGGAATTTAAACTGACACTGTTACTCGTGAGATACTCTCCAAGATTCACCATGGGTAAAGTGATTTTAGATCCATCCGGAGGTGCCACTCGTAACAGCCGAATATCCTTTGTTTCATTGACGATATTATTCTCTGTATTAGAAGACTAGATTACGCGTATAGGATCTCTCTTCGTATTTTCATTTTGCGCAACGTATAATATTTAATATCGGCGGTGTACTTTGAAGCAAGGATACTGTGTTATATTTCGCAGGCCTCCATCTTTGTTGTAAAAATATTAGCAAACTGGACAAACGTCTCTGTATAGGTAGTAAAGTGCGTACTCTCGGATTCATCGCGGATGCTTGTACTTGCCACCACGCCATGTTGTTACGAGGTCTTAATTCTATCGTTATCCGAGACGGTAACTTGATTTCTTCCTGCCAATCTGCATAAGCATAAGCATTATGAATTTTGTGTAGTACTTCTCATCCTATCTCGTTTGTTAAACATACCTTCTAATTGATTCAGTTTTCTCAGTGCCCTACATATAGGTGTTTTAATTCGCATAGTTTTTCCTCTAAGTCTGACCTGCGTGGATCCCCAGTAAACTAGTTCATTCAATTTCAAATGTATTTTTTCGTGTATTCGTGGTAATTTTCTTCTGAGTTCACCGTAATTAATTAGGCCATACAACTCCTGAGAGGTTTTCTTCACGTCTATAGAATAAAACATTTATTTTAGTACCGATACAAGATAATAAATTAGAAATGTTTTGTAAGTAGTTACCTTCTGAAAATTTTAAGTGTTTTGAAATTTTTAACCAGGTTCTGTAATAAAAATGCCTAATCTGCTCCTTATTCTTTATCATAACATCTGGTAGACCCTTCTTCTTTCCCTGAGATAGGAAAAAACTTTGCAGAGCATCAAAATCTTTCCCGTATTCGTTCAAGGCTTTGAAGAAAGTATTCTTATCTTCCATGGACCATAATTCGCAAGATCTTTTGAGAGATCTCACCTTTACCTCAGCATTAGCTTCTTCATCTTTAGAATCTAAACATAAATGAATAGAGTAACTACAGATTATTATCTAGATAAAATACTCAAATAAAAGAGTATGTAAGAGTATGTAACAAACCTTTTTTTTCAGAATTGTTACTGTCCCCAACATCTAATTTCACCTTCTTTGTACCTCTGACAACACGAACTTGAGTATTTTTGGTATCCGTAGGTATCTTAGCATCCGAACAGCCTTGTACAGCTTGAGACGTGGTAGGAGTTTCATCTTTCTTCGACAATGTACTTGTTCCCTGATTTTCGCAATCATCACTTCTTGGATTGCTCTCCATTCTAATGTTTACACGAATACCTGTTGCGACAATCTCAACAGTCTCGATTCTTCGCGTGTTTTAAGTCTTGCAACTCGTCAAACCGAGTAAGATTTCGGTCGACATTTTTCACTTGGAATAAAAAAACACATTTATCGTGTGTCATAACGGTTGTATCATTCTCTCGTATCACAATCGTGCAATAAAGTGTAAAAATATCCAAATACTATCAGGCGATCGTAAAACGAACGCGACGACTATTCATTGTTGTTGTTTGTCGTCTAAACGTAAATACATGATTTCGTTCAGGTACAAACGATCGTGTACGCAATTTTCCAAGTTCGTATCATCGATAATGTTTACGTATAATGATTTCAAGGCAAATATACATACGAGATTCAAACATCAAGCAATCACGACAATGTAATGACATTGAATTTTCAAACGAATCCGATAGCTGGTCACCTTGTAGTGCACGCTTGCAAACAATATAGCGCGCTGAGCAGATTGAATGTTTACATGATAGAAAATCCTGCAGACGAGGAAATGATTAATTACGTTATCGCGATTAAATACAATCGAGAAATCATCGCGCAGTCAACGCAACAACGATTGAGTAACGCGTTCTCAAGAATCTCTCAAACATTTATATGGCTGTGTCGCGTATTGCATATTGGCAAGAAAACATTTAAGTAGAGTTCGATCAGAACGTATGTAAGTTACTTCATTTTTAAGTCCATCGTTGTCGAAACAACGTACCATTTTATTCGCATGAAATTACCAAAATTGGTACTTGGAAATACCATTTCAGGTCTAACGTAGTAAAATTAAGTGCGATATATTCGAACGGATTCATTTCGATAAAATAACATTACAAGTGTAATTATTATTTATATTGTGCTGAAGTGTAAAAAAGGAAATTAAAGAAAGTGTTTCATTCCTAATGCATTCCAGCAGGTAGATTCCGCCTTAGACCAGCTTAGACCATCGTTATCTATTTCGCTCAATTTATATACGAACAGATCATCGATTGATAACCGATTTTATTCCTTCTCAACTTCTCAACCATCCGAATGGTTCCATGCTTCGTCATGGAGGTCGCCACAACGCGATTACGAAAAAGATGTTCAGCTTCGCCTTCCTTTTTCGTAATCGTCAGTAATCGTGCAACCAGAACTTAAATAAAGAAATGATTTTCGCGCTGCACCGACGTTGGCAATGCCATCTCAAGTGCATCACCAAGCCAATGAGAGTACGGGAACGATCCGCTGCGTAACCAATCGTTCGTACTTATTTGTTTATACGCAGAAAGATGCACCAATGTTGTTTCCAATCTAAATTAATTATTTTCCGTTACGTTGTTCGTGGGCAGTGGCCTTGATAGAAAAACCCGACTTGGTCGAGTAGTGTACTTAATTAATAAATCAATCGATTTATTTAAAAAAACGATCTTGGACGTTGACCGACCTGTCGGCCTTGATGGAGCCAGCAACGACGGTGTGCGACTTATTAGTTATGGGGTTGCTGTAATGTTCGTGGCTCGTTCGCGCGTGTTATGCACTCGTCAAATCGTATTGCCACCCCGGTTTTGATAACTGTAACCTTGAGTATATTCACTATTGCGGGTTTACGTCAAAGGTGACAACGGGCCAAGAGTATTCGGCTTTATTTGACTTGTAGCAACTGCGCAAGGGGGGCGCGAGGTGTCAGTGACAAGGTGTAGCTAACCTTAAAATGCGAGCATCCGTGATTAACGATGCGATTCTACTGTTCGGGCTGCACTTCTTGTACTGGTGTTGCAACACGGTAGATGCCAGCGGGGGAGCCCTCGATGCCAGCCCGAACTTTCAGCCTAGCTCCTCTGGAAGCTCACATTCCAAAGTCTCAGCATTCACCGCCACTCTCACAGATGGACTGGCACAGGCTGTGGCTCACGATGCTGGTAAATTTCTTACAGGCATTCGCTCGTGTTTGTCTCCTGGGTCAACATTCCTCTCTTTACATTCGTCCCAATCTTCTTCAATCGTTCAACACGATCCATTTATACCCTTCTCTGCTAAGATGTTTCCCTTCCTTGGCGATAGCCAACCATAAACATAAGATAGAAACTGTATAAATATGTTTTAGATAATGTAGTAATGTCCTTTTTCCCGTCACATCAGGAATCTTTAGAAGAAGATGGAACTGATTCTGTTTCATAAACCGATTGCTCTTCTTCTCTCAGGTTTTAAAGACAGCTGCCAACTCTTTGGAGTACAGAGCGAGAAACCAAGACCAAACAGAACATTACATACTGTTTACATAATAATGAAGAATTGGAACTTTTGGATAATCAGAACTTTTAATGTAATCACACAAAATCTTGCTTAAATATTTGACATATGTTGTTCGAAAGAGCCTATCCTCTTCCATTAGTTTGATATTTTGATTGTAAGACAAAAATAAGGTTTCAAGAAGTGATGGGAAGAAAGACATTATCACATAAATTTTTTATGTATGCGTGCAAATAATCTTTGTTTGTGCAATAATGCTTAATAGTATGAATAACATTGAATTTCTGGAAGAATATTATTTTTTTTATGTACTTTTGTTGTAAAGCATTTGTAATGCTTGCTTTTAGCGATAGTAAGCATCCAAAATGAAAAAGCAGTTTTACTTGTATTTTTTGCAATAAGAAGTTCTCTTTTGGTTCCTGTGTTTTTGTTGTTTGCCAAGCGTAAAGGAAACCTAAATGTGTTTATGATAAAAGCCCGTTTTAAAAAATGTAAATAATCGTGGAAATGTTGTAATTGTTCGAGGATTAGTCGTGTATTCATTCGATAATAATGGTAATACTTATCTCTGGTATTATCTAAGGAAATGTTACGTGTACCATGTTTGTATTAACAGAATACATATATTGCATTGTCATCTTTGCTTTAATAAAATTGGATAAAGAGCTTGTCGTATATGTTTTACAGGTTCAAACACAATTTCATTTAAAAGGCACCTGTCGTAACAACCTAAATGTAATCATAAACACATACAATCAAACGTAGGCTATTCAATTTATTACAGGTTCCGATACTTGTAACGATGACCTAGCTTGTCTTACACTGGCTTCTCATGATCGACTAGGTTTAGAAGCTATCAAATCACTCCACAGTCAACTAGACGACGATGCCAATGGAAATGTAGATCTTTCGGAATCGGACGATGTGAGTACATCGTTCCTTCGTTGATTTCGTTAGGTTCCGAACGGGAGAAAATACAATCTTTTTTCTAGTTTTTAAGGGAAGAATTGCAATATGAAGCTGGGTATGAGAGGAGGCAGAGGGCTTTCCATCATAACGACGATATGCACATTAGCGTTCGAGAACTTTGGGAAGCCTGGTTAAGATCGGAGGTACTATCGATACTTTCCTCGATTTTATTCTCTAATTCTAGCCATAAAAACTTTATATTTAAATGGTTTTTCTTATCAGGTTCACAATTGGACTATAGAACAAACGTCTGAATGGCTAACATCTAATGTAGAGCTTCCTCAATATGTTCCTACTTTTATACAACACCGTGTAACTGGTGCCACACTCCCAAGGTACGTTTTACGATGTATGTTCTGTTTGCTGATTTACTCAACATTCTATTTACTCCACAGATTGGCTGTGAACAACATGCATTATCTAAGTAATGTTTTGGGGATTAAAGATCCCATTCATAAACAAAAAATTGCCTTAAAAGCTATGGATGTAGTACTTTTTGGACCACCAAAAGGTGCGAATGTTTTCTTTTATTTATATTTAAAGTTCCCCTCTTTATACGACGGCATTTGCTTTAAATATCGTTTTATGTTTTAGATACTGGTCACAGTATCAAAGACTTGATATTGATAACGTTATTATTTGGAGCACTTATTGGATGCTGGTACGCCTATCAACAAAAGAAAAATTCCCAAAAACACCTGCACAGAATGATGAAGGATATGGAAAGTTTGCAAAAAGCAGAACTGGCACTCGAAGATTTACAGGTACGTTGTATCTCTTACGCATTCAGCTAATTATTAACACTGTACATTAAAATTTATAGAAAGAATTAGAGAGGGCACGATTGGAACAGGAAAGTGCAACGACTGAAAAACAGAATTTAGAGAAACGCTTACAAGATGAAAGCATGGGATTGCACGCTTCGTATTCCGACCTTGAAGTTTCTCAATTAAAAGCAGAAATCGAAGTAAGTATATCGTATCGATATGCGTATATCAGAGGTCCTAATTAATTTCTGACTCGTAGATGTTGAAACTTGAGTTACAACGCGCGGAAGGTGAACTCGAAGACAGGTGTTGGTCCCCGCCTCCAGGATTACAACACTGGTTACAATTAACTCATGAAATTGAGAACAAGGCGTACACGAAGAAAAAAATATCAGCGGAAAAACAACTGCAACAAGCACGAGAAGCAGTAAGATATTACATGTCCCGAATTTTCCTTTCATATTTATTACAACACAGATATTTACGGTTTTCGTTAATGTATCTTTCAGTGCGAAAAACTACGAAAAAAACGATCGAGCTTAGTCGGCGCGTTTGTTTCCACTCACGGGAAATCCATCGACGAAGTTGACAAAAGTATAGTGGAAGCAAGAACCGCGTTAAATGAAGTCACCGTGGAGCTACAAGAGAGGGTACATCGTTGGAAGCAAATCGAACTTCTGTGTGGCTTCAATATAATCAACAATAATGGTCTGAGCTATTTAGAAACGGTTCTCTACAGAGGAACACCCAACGGGCGAAGTCTTGGACTCAGAGGTATTTAAGTCTAAAATGATCAGACTTCAAACTTCGTGGCAATGCAACGAGTAGTGTAATTCTGCGATATTGCTTGACTTATACGAGATTAAATAAATGCCGATGTACTTTAAAGAAGTTTGACAATAATTTTAATAACACTGTTTCACTGTTCGCTGTGATTAATGTTCGCAGGTCGACTCAGTAGCCAAGATGACTTAGATGACGAAGCAAGTTCGGTATACGCTCCTTCATCATGTGGTGCCACAGGTAAGCTGGACTTCCACGAGAATATAGATTCGGACCTCCGCGAACATGTAGATTCGGACTTCTAGGAGCATATAGAGTGATATAGCAATGCTCAATTTGTATATACCACTGTAACTTTATATGACACTTATATACCTGTATATCTTCCATTCGTTCTCGCGTAAATGATGCCCCCGGCATCGATAATCTACTAACTTGTTTGTCTTCCTAGTAGTAATTTTGTTTTTGTATTTTTTTTTTTTGTGAGATTGATTTCCTTGTTACACGTACACTTGCACAGATTGAATTCTGAATTTTTCTCAACTCTAACATGCTTTTAACGAGTCTATTAATAGCTTAAGGACGTTTGTACGAAGTTGTATAGAAATGTTCTGTACAAATTCTTTACAAGAAATTTTGAAGTAAAAGTTTTATCGATATACGAATACGCGCACAACACTATTCACGCGTTGCCTTACATTTCTATGCCTTACACTTTCCGATTCGAAGAAAAATTAACGGAGCAACGTGATCTAAGTTTTTTACCGTTTCTATAAAACAGTTTGAAACTGTCGAAATCGTTCAACTATTGCAAAATTACGAAATTTGGGAACTGTAATTTATTAAGAGTACATAGTAATATATATGCATAAAGTAAATAATATTTTACGTAAAAGTCACTAAATTCTAAGATGAACTGTACATACCAAAGTAATGTGTGACGTTAGTGCAATGTTTGCGATTAAATGCTCCTTGCATCGAGAAAATATCTACGATTCGAGTTCGCGTGAAAATCAAATATAATTATCTTTGATACATGACATTATATTTAGCGTTAAAAAAAAAAAAGAAACAGTCTTCTATCAAATTTATTTGATCAGGCTATGTGCAGGAAAAGGGAGGATTACGATTGAAATGTTCCCCTTTCCTAATCCGAGATTTGTCAAGTTTCGCATAGAAGCACGTCTACTTTGGAAACAGCGACAAATCTTTTAACTTATTGTTAACGGATAAGTTTGTATACTGTGTACAATTTAACAAGTAGTAACACTGTTGCACTGATAAACCGTGATGTTTTTTTCGCGACCACGTATTCGTACAGAGCATAAGAAATTAGATTAATACTTTGAAGGAAAGCATGACATAAGTATTTTTGTAACGAACATTTTTAGAAAGAGAAGAAGAAAAAGAAAGTAATATAGACGAAGTGATCCAAATGTGATGATATTTTTATGAAAGCCATTGATAAATAATATAGATCGAATTATGATAATATTTGATTATACTGATCTGTAGTCGGTACAAGCATTATTATTTAGAATAACAACAACGGTATATACATAAATATATATTTTTACCTCTGGTCTAGGTTTTTTCGATATTCAAAATTATAATCTGGGACAAATAAAAGTAACCGCTCTTGTCTGTCCAAGTTTAAAGATATAATTTCGTATACCGAGAAAGACCTTAACCGAGAGAACGTTAAATCTTAAAATTCATTTATAGTTTCTTCTTCCACTCGTGGGCGACGCATTGGTATCGCCCGAGTGCCAAGATAATCGCCAAATTGTTACTGTATTATCGATAAGCGTCGACATTATCGCGTTACTAATAAACATCAATGTATTATCGTGTTAGTTCCTTTAGCAGGATTGTTGTGATGTTTTGTCGAATCGACCGACCACGAAGCGTTTTCTCTTTTCATCGAGGAGCACGGTTTCATTTTGCCAGAGCAGCAGAAAACAATTGCACAACACTTATTAATAGTTCAAATTAAAGCGAACCGAGCGTCGGAATCCGTTCTTAATTGCACGATTAGGCTCGTTGTCTGCTACTGGAGCTACCATTTCTTGTATGAAAGACAGTACAGGACGTTCCTCGAGGAACTACGAATAAAATACTTTGCGAATGGATTTCAGAGTTAATCCTTTGTGCTATAGGCAGTATCAGGAGGATAAGTCTGAGAAGCCAATCAAGTCCAAAGGGTTAATTTCGAGCAAAGAATCGTATCATATTTTCGAATCGGTATTAAAATTCATTGGCAACCTGTTACGTATTTCGTCGTGGATCAGTTCTCGTACGAATACTTCCAGTCGCACGATGCCGACGGCATTTAAGTGGCCGGTAATTTTCAACGTTACCCTTAAGCGCGATAGCTTAACAATAATCTCTGATATCTGGGAGTCTAGTTGGATGTATCGTCGCCGACCGATCATGCCAAGAAACGAATTCTATTTCTCGGGGGACACGCATTCGGCGTGCGTCACGATTAATATTAGAATCAATTAAAATTAGATTCGACTGTATTCGACCGCGGATTTTACACGGGGCCCAACATTCTCGAGCGTTGTTCGGGATCTTGCGGATCGTGCGATCGATGATCGAAATCATCGTGAACGTAGAAGATAAAAAGATGAACCAAAGAGTCTGTATTCGCTGTCTCTGATACTGCAATATGTTAACCCGTCCCTGATTGTGTACAATTTATAGTTCGTAGTTAATAAATCAAGCAAGATGCGAGAAACCAAGAAACGATTGAGCCTTGTTTGTATGACCTAAGCCGCGTGGAACGTCTCCTCTATGATCGATTACACATTCCAGGATGCGATGATCATTTGTTTCGCCGTGTAACACGGAAATACCAGTACGATAACGAAGTCTGATAATCTGTATTCCATATTCTTGGAATTCTGTAATCGTCCCTTTAAACTCGGACAAATTCTTGAAATTTATAATATTCTAGCAAGTTATAACCGTAATAAATTCAGAATTCAGTATAAAAAGCAACGAATACGAATGTATATATATATAAATGTAAACATCTGTTTGCGACACTCGAATGTCTTCAAAGTATCGCGTACTTATCTATTCATTATGCATTCGGTCCTCAATTTGTATTCAACGAGGAAAAGATAACAAGTGTTTAACTTCTGTTCGTTACACGATAGTTAAGAAAAAGGGAGATTACTTTTGCACCTATCTAATAACAAATAATTAAATATTAGAGTCATATAAAGTAAACTTAAATCTTGCATGGAATTGGTTTTTATGGGAGAAGCATGAAGATTGCTAGTAGAGTTAGACTAACAAATGTAACGATAGTAAGAAAATACGTTATCTGGAAATTACTAGTCGAACATATCTGTAGAGGAAACAACGTTAGAAAATTGAGCGTACTTAATGAATAAACACCGACATAGACACAAATATTATTGACTTAAACGGTGGCTGAAGGCCACCTTCGTTCCTAGCTCCTAAGAGCAGCTGGTGCGGTGGGACTAACTTCCAAACACGAGGTAGACTATGTTAACTTCATTCAGCGAATGTCATCGCCCAGGTCGATCTACCAAGAGAGAACCGATTAAAAACAAACAAACAAAAAAAAAAAAAACACACGAGAAACCACTAGAGTATTAGAGTACCCGGCTTCATGATGACGTTCACATCCTGATCCGCAGGTACCCTGGACAGCCTGACGTGGAAGGAGTCGTCGCTGCCACCTGACTCGTCTAGCAGCGAAACAGGGAAAGAGACGCCACCGGAGAGCAACGTGGTGCACTTCACCGTGGGCGAGGGTCCCGAGGAGACCGGGAAGCCGTTCAACAAAGAGAAGACAGGAATCGTTCGTTCCTACAGCCAGGACACCAACATGCTCCTGGGCGCCGAGGACAAGATTGTCTCAGCATTCCTATCGAAGACGTCTTACTCCGAGAACTCGTTGGATTCGTCGGTCCAGAAAACGGGCCAGTCGGCGGCGGCGACGACGACCGCCACGACGTCGATACCGACCACCCATACCGTCAGCCAAAAAAAAACCCTAAGGGAACTGCCGACGTTGATGTCCGTGGACGACGAAACGCTCTCAACAGATTCGAACTCCACCACCGACAACGACGAGCTGAAACGAAGACGCAGGAAGTTCCCCCAGTTCCCTCCCTTCCGGAAGAACAAAACTAAAGTCACGTGATGATGCCCCACGTCACGCTAGTCAATAACATAATCGTGCATTCGTTTAATTCCTTTTACTTAACGCTAACTCTTACGATTAGTTGGTAAACCGCGACGTACACTTAACAAAATTAATTATTCGAGAACCGGTTTATCACTGATTTGTAGCGATTATATACCGTCGGCAGTACACACTTTGGCGCATACGTGTATACGATAGAGAGACACCCGTAGCCGGATGGAACGATTTGTTGCTCTCATGAAATTATTAAAAGCTACTTTAGTCGTGGAACTGTTGCGATTCTTGGCCATTCTTAGCGAATACCGACGAATTAATCAAAACTGATCGATTCAATCAAAATTATGTACGCTGTAAACATAGGAAGATAGATAGTCCTTGCACGAATCTAGTTCCAAGACTAAAATGATCGTTGATCGTTTGCGTAGGATGTTCATGGGTAGCTGCACAAGTTCGCTCGAGCCAAGAACTTCTGTACATACAGGGAATGCAACTATTGCCCTATTAAACTGTATATTGATGTATTATATAACGTTGAGGAGTGTATGTTGGTAAGTAGAGGTCGTAAGAGATTGTACAGTGACCTCGATAAGAGGCAGAGTTTCTATCGACGATCTTGTTCCACTCGGCTACTGTTGCATAGGATGTTTTTGGTGCCCTAGCGTGCCCCATTTCGCCAAATCCTCGTCCACTTTTTAGACGTAAACCGACGAATGACTGGTTCGCCGAGACACCACCAAAGCGATGTCCGACCTAGGTAGCTAGATTGTTAAGCTCGCGATGCCGAATTGTTCAGTTAAGACAATACCTTGGCTCAGGGGTGGGCGACGAACTCTAGCGATTACCTCGCAGCGTCCCTTTCTGCCTCCATCCAAAGCTGCTCTCTGTTCCTCTTAGTTTCTCCCTTAAGCTTGTACTCCATTGGCTCGCGGAAGCTTTCCCTGCTCTTCCTTCCATTGAGCCATAAACAATTGTTCCTGCAACGGTCAGCAGGTGTTCAGGTTCTAGACCTTCCTCTAACGTCTCTCTGAATCAAAAGAATCTCTATTTGGTATATCTTGTAGCGTTACAGCGTCTCTCTAAAGTAGCAAAATTAGAGCAGAGTTCCCACGCGCAAAGTGGTGACTTTCGGTTTGGTAGCGATATTAGTCTCATCTCTGAAGCAACGAAGCAATTTATCGAGTTCATTCCTTTTTCGTTTCGTCGTCTCCTTTTCACTGTCAGTATTCTTCCAAAGGCCAGTAAACTGCTCGCGAACCACCGAAATGATTTCATCTTCCATTTTCTTACACGACGTTCGGCCTAAGCCTATCGTAGAAGACAAATAAGCAACATTTTCCACTTAGGAAGACAATTTGTTAGTGTCATCGTGCGAGACGACTCGTGATATTCTTCCATCCCGGCTAGCGGGTAGCTTTTTATCGAAAACTATCAAAGACGATCGCCCATCCCTGCATCGGATCCTCTTAGATATGCTCTGGACCCCGAAACAAAATCTAACGCACCGAGGCTTTCGGTTTCACCTTTTCCACGATACTAGCAGCAACTGTTCAGTAGCAAACATTTTTCGTCTCGTTTTATTCTTTTTTTTCTATCGAATCCTTTATGCTTCCAAGAATATTCCCTTTTTAAATTATTTCTCGAGCATCTCTATTAAATGTAACGTACACTTTAAACGAAAGTGTTTTAATAAGCGACCAGAAGTCGCGCGAGTCTTCGCAACGACTAACGGAGACTTTTTATACGTTTGTAAAAATATTCGAAATGTATACACCATAGGAGCACGTGTTTCAAAAGTAGATGATAAAACATATACGATAAGGATGATCGTCGACCGTTATCGGGTAATCCCATGAACGATGAAAATATTCGAAGACAATTCTGTATTTGGCGACGAAATCAGATCTACAACCATGATTAATCATGGTTAAGAATAGATCTTGTTTACTCAGGTTGTCTCTAACTTCACGAATGTACACAAAGCTCATCTTCGACCTTTTCCACGTATCTCGTTGTTCGGCATCGCTCATGGGATCACCAGGTACAATAATCAGTCTACGACTCTAATCCTTTGAGGTCCAGCAGCTTTACTATATGAAGACCGATGGAATTGTAAATAGAGCGTCGTTGCAAAGCAATAATTTCTAAGGCTACGTTTACCAAGGCTCACTTTTTTTAGACGAATTTGTATTAAGAGACTTCCAAGTATTATTAGGTGTAAACCAGTCGGCGGATTCCGAAGCCGTTCGAATACCGAACATCCCAACAGGACCTCAGGGGATTATAACAGCGCGGAAAGGAGACGAAAAAAGCGCGACGAAAATTGTGCTTACCCCGTATAATAGACAACGTCACGACTCGAGAAGGCATTTTATGGTCGCGTTCCGACATTTAACCCGTTGCACTCCAAAGCTATTGGGCTAAGCGTGTGTAGTGAACTCCGAGGACGGTTCGTTCCTTAGGAATCTTGACAATTTGTTAGTTTTTACGACCTTTTCTCGAACTTTAAGTTTATATCAACTAAACATAGGTACATATGAAGTAACATAATTTAATGGGAATATTACATTTATTTTATTAATTATAGCAGAACGACTCTAAGTGCCTGGGCGGTTGCCTTCGGGAGTGCAAAGGGTTAACTCGTGCGTCGTTTACTTTTTTTTTTTTTTTAAATATCCCAACTATACTATAGTATCGCGACACCTTGTTGTACTTCATTTTTAGAGATTAGAGAATTAGAATTAACTTATTATTGCTTCCCCGTTACGTATGTTACGTGATTCCTCTTCCCCCCGCCCTCCGTTTCTTCGCTCAGCGTGGCAAGTGACACTGATAAAGCGGTTTCTTATCCTATTCTTTTTTTTTTTTTAAATATATACGTCTACACGCGTACGTGTAGAAGCTTAAACGCGGTGAGGCTGGAACTCTCTGAAACTTGTATCTACGTGTAAGGGGGATAATGTGATAAGTATTTACCCGAGTTTCGTCAACGTTGTCACACGATGCGCAAAGTCGCTAGGCAATTCTGTTAGGAGTCATCGCAATATTTACTTCCGTGGGTCTGTTTCTCCTCGAGCGAAGGACGATTAGGGTCGAACGAGCTTGGCCAATGTTCAGAGGAGAAACCGAAGCCACGGGGGATTCACACAAACGCTTTGTTACCCGATTTCATTTTACTCGGTTCCTGGATGCACGATGCACCGACCTTAGGGAACCATCAAGCTACGATTATACTTCTGCTTTTATTTTCTCTTGTGCTACCCGATGTACCCGTTTCATGTGTTACGTTGGCGTGTATTTCAATTTTACCTGGTTAAGATTAGTGGATTTGGTTGACCATTGCGACTATACGCGTCCCACCCTTCGCGGGGAACGAAGCTTAACCTTCCTCCGAAGCGTTCCGCGGGGTTTCCACGTACGCAGACATTGTTGACATCAGTTTGTTGACATCAGTTTGTTTACACAGTTCTTAGCGGTCTTCGATCGATGCAAAATTTGATTTCTTAATTCACGTTCGATTCTGAGTCGGACCTAACCTCGCAAGCAGAAGTACACTTATTGTTTATGAGAGAAAAAACTGGCGCCAATAGTCTTTCGCACGTGCAAACCCTCTGTCTCTTACGCGATGACGCGCATTCCTTTTGCCGGCTTCTTATTGTTCGGGTTAACAATTTTAGTTCGCTCCTCTCTCCCAGTTGGCAAACTGACACATTTGTATCTCAGGGGCCTGATCGAACGAACCGCGGGATTATGCGATCTGGGAAGTAAATCGACTGATCGAGGCATTGGGCATTGTATCGTCCTACACTTTTGCAAACGTAATTTAAAATCCCTCTATTCTGCCATGAAAGATAAAAGCTTGTCCGTAAGACAGCGTGCTAAATCAATAATTTGTAACAATGTAATTCTTCCCGTAGGGAACAAGCAATTACATTGGTTATTAAAAGCGTTTCAAAGATTTACATGTTCGAAATGATAATGAAATAGCTTGTTCGCAACTTGAAGAATTATCCCCTCGCCCTCGACGAGATTCTCTCGGTTTTTGTCATTTTTAAGCGTAATATTCGATTCGCGGAAGATCGTTACGTATAGAAAATTATGTAAGAACGTGTATCGTACAAGAGAGCAATAGACGGAGAAATCTGAAGTTTCGTGGACCAAATTCGATTAACGTACACGCGAATACGTGATCGAAAGTATCTACACGATTCTCTAGGCTCGGTTAATAATTAATTAAGAATTAATTAATAATTCGAGAGACCAGCGTGTAGGAACGTGTAATCAGAGCGAACATCAGACAAATGTATGAGAATAAAATGTGTCAGCTTCGTTTAGTGTCTTACTTCGTATCGACCCGTTAAGTACCAATTTTCGCAGCTTGTTTCCGATTGCGAAAAATTGTTTGGCGGCTGGCGTTGCTTTCGATCCTTACGCTTTCGGGACCGTGTTCATCTGCAATCGATAAAATAATTCAGTCCGCGGAGTTCGCGACGATTTTCGTTTGAAAAAGTAGACATTTCTTTAGGACTCTGAGTGTTTTCTGTACCTACGAAAAGCGAAAACTGAACACGAGTGAGGGAGATCCTTGGTGGATCGGTGAGTAGCGTCCTAACCTAAACAGTAAGATCATAGTGAGTTACTGATTATTGTTAGAGACAGAATGAAAGAGAGAGTATGCGTGTATATATGAGAGAGAGAGAGGTATAAGTGCATGTACAGTGTGAAAGTGGTACACGTTACTTCAGAATATTTATATACGCTACTGGCCAAAAATATAAGATCATACCTCGACATTACTTCCTCGTCGAGAAAAACCAACTTGAATGTGCACAACGTTGGTAGCTCTCCAAAATGGCGTCGCAATGGCGTCGCAACGGCGTGCCCCATCCAATCTTTAAGATCGTTTTTCTCGAAAACAAACGAATAAAGGAACAAATTGTATACCACATTGTCTGATTATTTTTCATTTAAACACCCGTTAGGACAGTTATTTATCGTTATCAAACAACTACTAAGTTATCATTTCGAGAACGACAACAAGTGGTCTGATATTTTTTGGCCAGTGGACACAAGTATCCGCGACAACCACGTTGAACTATTCAAAGTCGAATTTATTTTAGATAAGTATTTAAATAATGATTACTATTATATTGTTGGTCGCCGCTTCGAAAGCGAGACAGGTCTTCCTTGTATCGCGACAGACAGATTTTTCAAAAATAAAGGAATTCCAACGAAGAAAATCGGCAGAGTCAACTCCAATCCAGTGCCGTTTTAATAAAGGAGATAAATTTAACGAGGAGCCCATAATGCTGTTAAAACGGCTCCTTGTTTTTATCTTTTCAGTCTCACGAGTATGCCAACCATGCATTGACACTGATACGCTCGGTTCCATCGCTACTCGTCGTCGAGTCGCTTTTTGTTTCACAGGAACGACGACAATGAAGATACAACAACCTGTTTTATCGTAATGCACAGTTTTATTAGAAAAACGTTATTAAATAGTTCGGTTCGGACACACACGCAAATCGCGTTCGTCGAGCAGGCGAAACGACGCTCAAAAAAATGGATGCAGCAACGGTTGCTGTGAAAACAACGAAAACGGCGAAGAAACGAATCAACGCATTCAACAACAGAACGAGTCCGGTAAGTGGTAATACTATAAGCGTCTCTACCGCGTATAAACATTTGCACACTACAGGGTGGTCATCGAAATACCACAGACGAGCGACAAGAGTTAGAAAGAGATTCAAAGAAAAGTTATACGTTGCAGAATTGACTACAAGGAAACAGTAGCGTCGACAGGACTTATGCTACATCTTATTGGCGCTAGTGTTTCGCAATAGCTCTCTTACACTCGGACACTTTGGCGGTGATAGTTTTCGTGCCACCCTGTATAACGATCTTATAATAATTTTTAGGCTAGAACGATCTAACTGTAACCTAACAATCGATTAACTTAGCTGCACTTGCGAATCTTTTATCTCCACGATTATTAAGGTGGTCCATAAATTCTCAGAGAGCTTCGCCTTTGCGATAGCTTTTGTTTTTAACATTCTAGATGAACTTTAAAACTTGTAATTGTAACGATATTACTCCTAGTAACTATTATTCTGTATCGTCTATTAAACTAACGATTAATTACGTACGTTAACTTGTTGGCAGTTGTTTTGCATTGATATTGTAACTTTCATAGATGACAAATTAATGTTACGTTGTTTCGCCGGAGCTTAGCTACACTAATCATATCCTTTCGGTTATGTAATAAATATATAAGACTCAAAACCTTAAGTATTCACAATGCAGAGGTAGTTAGAAAAATGAGTCATGGGTAATTTGTTCAACGATTACAGTCAACGTTTGATATTCCCCATCGGTTCTGTATAATATTATCTTTCCACGCTTCGTAATAAATAAACTTTCGGATATTTATGTCGTTGCGATAACTCTATGTACAATACGATATATAAAATGGTTAGCAAAAGATGTTCAAATTTCTGTTAAATGTAATCACAGTTTACTCGAGAATTTATCGACCACCGTAGCGACGAACAAACCATCGTTTAATCAATAAATTAATCGAGAATTAATCGTTTATTACTAGTATTGCGGAACTTGTTGCGAACCATATACAGGGTATGTCGTACAAAATGTCACAAGTCGTTTTCTTAGAAACTAACAACGGTCGTTGTTAGGAAAAAGGAAGTCCATTGAATCTAGTAAAAAATTAACAACACCTTCCACCTTAAGCTTCGTTAGTTCCCAAGGAAACAGTTTGTAACATTTTATATAGGACACCCTGTACGTTACGTGACCCGATTTTCAGCTAGAAATCGGTTACAAGTTTACGGGACGAATTGTATAAACCGTCAGTCTTATAATAACGCAAACGCACCCTATTAACAATCGAAATATTATACAACGGATCCCTCCTTGAATACTGATCTAGCGACAGAAGATTTCCTCTCGAACGGTTCACGCGTTTTTCGATAGAAGCGCTCATCAGCGGCGGGAGCCGAGTGATTTCCTCGCGAAAAGAAAGAAAACAAACACGTCGTGTGTCCTTTTAATTTATCAATAAATACTTCATCGTTCTATTCTTAATCCAAAACTATACAGAATGTCGAGTTCCAATGTCACGGATTTAAACCTACGGTCTTCGAGGTCTCTTTTATGCTAAAACCCACTAAAAAAATTGACCAGTCTAGGAATCTTCTTTTTCAAAGAGAAACATCGTCTTGGATTCGTCTCTTACAGTGATTCACGCTTTCAAGTGACGATTGTTTATCTCTCAAGTAATAGAATCATTACTTTAGAATCATTACACTGTTTATTCGGTGCTGGGGATTCCCCGCAACTTGGCAGTGCTGATTTTGTCACGTGAAAATGGGATTCACCGTATCTGAAACAAAGATACAGAACCACTCTCTCGTAAACAACGGATTCGAGTCATGCGAAAGGCTATTGTTTCCCGAGACACTGTAATCATTGGCAGTATTTAACAAATATGACTATTGGATGCGTCGATTACACCCTCAGGGTGCAATCGAATCGCTTATCTGCGCGTGTAACGGACGGTCAGTAAAGGTAGATTGGTCTTTCGCTATCTTGGCCTTGGACCGTCTACGACGTCTACGAAAACATGCGCGAGTAATTTTACGATACAACATTCCTCTCTTCGCCAATGTCCCTTGCTTCTCCAAAGCTCCAGCATGCGATCACACTCGTCAACTACCACTCTTCTAATACTGAAACCGTTCAGGAGCAACGAGACCCGGTCTTACGATCCTTCAGGATCGACTAATCCCTGAAAGGTATACGCACATACACACAGTGGCATACACACACGCACTCGTACACAATATCTCTAATTCTGTGGCGTGTTCTCGTCGTCCTGCTGATCGCTGGTCTCTGCCGCGGAGGGTATCGTGGCGAGTAGCCTGACGGCTAGTCTGCTAGGTGATCCCGGTGGTTCTGGTTCCTGGATCGCCAGCTGACGCGTCAGTCTTGGCTTCGACCTGGCCGGTCTGGGCGTGTTCCGCGCGTTTATCTCCAACGACGCGCTAGATCTGGATATCCTCCACGTGCTGGTGCTAGCAGTGGTGGCGGAACCGGACGAGTCGTTTCTAGACGAACTGAGATTGGAGTCTTGAGACGGTTTCCTGGTGATCAGCCAGGACGACGCCCTTCTTTTGGGGTCTAGCAGCCGCAACGGGATTCCGCAATGGTGGGTCTGCCTCCAAGAGTCCGATCTCGACGAGGAGAAGTTCTCGCTGGAGGAGACCGAGGAGGCTCTTTTGTGCTGCTTCTGTTGGATCTCCGCGATCTGGTAAGCGTACTGGTCGCTGCGCGCGTGACGCGGCCGAGGGTTCTTCGCGCATGGCCACAGTATTCTGGTGCCCCATCGTCGGTAACCGGAGCACTGTCCGGTCTCCAATAGTCTCGCGTTGCACGCGCAGGGCGTCTGATTGTCGCGCGAGGACCTGTCCACCAGGCTGTTAGTGTTCACCGGGGTCTGTCGGTTGCTGAAATTTGAACTGTGCCGGCATCTGCCGATCCCCCTAGTCACTCTAGACTCCTCGATCGCCTTGCATATCAGCACGCAGTCCTTCTTGAACTGCTTGGTCAGGATCGCGTATAGAAACGGATTGCAGCAGGAGTTCAACGGTAGTACGAACACGGCGAACACCTTCGCCTGTTCCAGGGAGACCAGCTGCAATCCGAAGGTGGCCGTCAGGGAGAAGAACGCTATGGGGGACCAGCAGAGGAAGTCCGTGAACACTAACAGCGCCATTCGCTTCGCTATGCGAGAGTCGTTCGAGTTCCACGCCTGGGAACCCCTGATCGCGCAGTACATCTTCAGGTAGCATCCCATCAGTATCAGGAAGGCTACACCGTTGATCAGCATCAGGAAGATCACGTACGTGAGAGCGGCGTCGCCGTTCGTCTCGAACGGCAAGCATATCGCGAACTTCCTGTAGTCCGAGACACCGAACAGAGGCAGAGTAGCCATCGCCAAAGCAAAGCCCCAGCCCACTGTCATTATGTAGCCCGCGTGCTTCAACGACAACCGCTTGTTCAAGTGCATCGCGTGAGTTATGGCGTAGTTCCTCTCCAGAGTGATCACCGCCAGGGTGTAAACGCTCAACTCGGAGCTCAGAACACCCAGGAAGCCGGCCAGCTGGCATCCGGCGGACATCTGCCAAGGAATGGCGTACATCCGGAACTCCCCAAGGGTGGAGGCGTCTACCACTGCCAAGAGACCTGAAAGCAACGTTATCAACTATTATATTTTCGGTTCTTGGTCCTTTTTGGATGCCAGAGTCTAGGGCGTTTACATCTCCGAGACTCGAGTATCCTTTCTCTTCGCTATTACAGCCGAGCATCCACGAATTCGTGCAAGGCGTCTCTCTTAATGATGACTAGCAAGATATTTCTGTCCACTGACCTAAATAAATACCCATGAAAAAGTCCGCGGCGGCCAAGTTGCAAACCAGAAATCGCGGGACGTCCATTTTGCTCCTGGAGAATATTAATACGAACACCACCGTCCCATTTCCAAGCATCGCGAGCAGAAAGACCACCCATACGCCGCATCGGAGCGTCCACCAGTCGAATAGGTCTTGGCACGGCAGAAAAGGACCTAAACGCGGCAGAAAAGAACCTTGAAGCACCTTTTCGTCGAACAGCGATGCTCTGGAATCTTGAGAAAGAGAAGTAGGGGAATGGGAAACGTACCAGGTTGAGGTAGGCACTGAACGTGAGAAGGCAGTGTCTGAGCTGGCAGCGTAGCTCGGCTGTTCTGCTCTTCAAAATAATCCTCAACATATGAGGGCAGGTTACCAGGGTACGTAAAATCTGAACCAAAGTTAGCCCAAAGTTCATTTATTTGCGAGCCGAATTTGTCGGTCATGTTATCTAAACAAACGTCATCACTTCAGTCCTGCAAAGTTTCATTCTGTCGTTCTTTTTTTTTTTTTTTCGATGATCGAACGGTTGCTTGGATGGTCTAATGCGAGAGTGTGAGCCGCGACTCGAATCACTGATACCGGCGAATCGGAAAGATTCTTTCGACTTTTACAGAATATTTTCTAAAACGATCATTTCAGGTTCGAGTGACGTTTTCGTTCGTCAGACGTTAAGCTTTGGTCTTTTCGAGAGTCTTTTGGATTCGCCGCTGATGTGTAGCGACTAAAAGATCCGAGAATAAAGAAGGGTTCCGTAGACCTGTACAGCTGATTCTCGCGCACGAATAACATAAACGGTCTTGCGTCTAGACGGTACTTAAGTGTCTTCCTCTTACGGAAATAAAGCAGAATGAAATACATTACTGAAGAATTATTGTCGTGAAAGCTGTTTGAACCGTGTATGAAGAGTGTTAGGTGACGATGGTTAGTGACGACGATTCAAAATGGAGGAATCTCTGGCTGATACTTAACGACTATTGGTAATGTGGTGCAGCACCACATACATTGGTGGTGCTGCACCACTCGAAGAGTATCAACCACGAGACGCGAAAGGTTCACGAGTCTCAACAGGAGGACCTGCTGGTTGCTCTACTTACTGTGCTGCGGCCATATATCGGAAAAGCTCGAGTTCCACAGACTCATGTCGAACTCGTTGTCAGTGGGGAACAAGATCGACTCTTGGACGGAGGACTTGGTCACCGGGTCCTCCACCTCCATGGAGAGAAACGAGCAACAGTGATAAGCGTACGAGAGCACCATCGTTTGGACGCGCGGAAATCTATCGGGCGAGGGAAACTCTCTGAGCGCTGGGTTGTTGAAGGTCTTGAGGTGCAGCAACCCCGAGAGTCCCAAGGTTGGCAGGGCAGGGAACACGTTGTTCCCGAGATTTCTGCAAGCAGAGGAGGCTTATGAACCCTTTGCACTCGAGATGTTTCTTAGCATTCTATTGCCATGAATTCTAAGCTATCTAGTTTAGAGAATAAGATCCACCTTTACCTCGCCAACAATCACTTTATTTACACTTCGAGCTCTAAAGAAATTAAACATAAAGAAACAGTAGGGATTTGCTGCGTGAAACCTAATGGTGACGGGGAGTCACCTCTCGACTGCAAAGGGTTAGTACAGAGCCTTTCCAACTAAATCCCCGATTAATTACGTTCCCACGTGTTCTCGATGCACCTTCCGAGACCTACCTAATCTTCCACTATTCGCGCACGAGAAAGTACGACCTCGCGGACAATAGTGTAGTATCCGCGCCTCCCATACCTAACAATAAGGAGTCCAATAAGAACACGAAACGTAGGGTATACGGGATTGGTCGCGTAGGTAAAGCGGTCGACTGTGGATCCGAGGATCGTGGATTTCGAATCTCCGTGCCTTATTTTTCGTTTAGACTCCTACATATGGGGGCTCGTCCGGGATGGGGGGTTACAGCGGCAACTACACCGAAGAGGACCGGCCAGTGACGATGAGTCACGATGAACAACAATGCCACGCGAACGACGGTGGAGCGGGCAACAATGAGGCGTCGAGAGAGAACAACGTTCCAGAAAGAGAGAGGGGAGTACACTCGCGAAAGAGGGCGCGGCGCGCACTGTTGTAGAGACGCAAAACCCGAGAGAGAAAGAGAGAGGGGAGTACACTCGCGAAAGAGGGCGCGGCGCGCACTGTTGTTGAGACGCGAAACCCGAGAAAACGGACATT
>NC_071977.1:2039810-2041843 GCF_026283585.1 Hylaeus volcanicus | reverse complement strand
AGAGAGAGGGGAGTACACTCGCGAAAGAGGGTGCGGCGCGCACTGTTCTTGAGACGCGAAACCCGAGAAAACGGACATTCGAGGGCGAATGAATATCAATTCAGGATACATACATACAGGTTAATAATACAAATTCGAAAATGCAACGTGTAGGGGTATTGATCGATCTACGGCTGCCTTTATTTAATTACAAGAAAGTAGTTTCATCGATTACAGTATCAACGGAGCAAACGTTAAACGTACAATTTGAAGATTTTAATAATACAAATTCGAAAATACAACGTGTAGGGGTATTGATCGATCTACCTTTATTTAATTAAAAAAAGTAGTCTCATTGTTGTCAGTGGATCCTCCCCCGCTGTCCCCAGACAGGGCCAGCAGGTGTATCTCTAATGGCTCGGTTAAGAGACGCGAAAACACTGTAAATATAACCAAGTCGAGGTTAATTTTAAACCAGCTGACCGGTTTGCGTGCGGGGGCGATCACGGTGTTATGGAAATCGCCGGGAACGATTTATCTCCCTCGAGCTTTTCGCTGGCTGTCCCTATGAATCACGCGAAAGCCGCGGGTTTTGCCACTGTCCGCGACACTCGGCACGATTTACTACCCGTTTGTTTCGATTCGGTAAGAGTTTTTCGCGCCGTTCATCGTCCGCGCTTCCGAACGATTCGTCGATTGCCGGGAACGTTCGATCGATGAATATCGGTTATTGGGGTTCGAGAAGAATTATTACTCAGTTGCTCGGTACTTTTATAAGACACTCTTTCAGAGTTAGGAGTTGTTAGGAGCTGCGACGTTGCTCTCAAGAAGACTACGACCGAACCGAGTATTTCGACGTCAGTGGAAAAATGAAACGAAAACTATCGGTGCCCTATTGTCTCGGAACAAGGTCCGCTGACTTTCTCTTTCGAGCCATGAACTAACTCCGACGGACCTTTTCCGGTATTGGTTTATTTTTGACAAGGGCCCGAAGTATCCGACAATGAACGTTATAAATATTAAATACGGAGCTTTGAGAAGTAAAGTAGCAACATTCTCGCGCAGGGTGAGTGCAAATTAATTGAAATACTTGGAATCGAAGGGGTTGGATATTCGAAACTGGGGGAAATCTTCGCGTCCGAAACGTTAATTCGAATACAGGGTGTTTCCAGAGTAAAGATGCGGGGGACGGTATTAGAAAGTGTCGTTTTCTTCCATAACTATAGAGGGAACGTTGCGCGTGCGTACGCTGGCTCGATCAATGTATAGAAATTTGCTGGGAACAGAGGAACCACATGGAACGATTCCATTGTTTGAAAACGCGTGAATATACTTCGCGTTGCAACGAACTAATCGTCGTATCCATTTCGAGCGAATGGAATACCCGGTGGGTACCAAAATGAAAGTTGTGGCCCGGTTTTGCGCAACTTTCTCTAAACGTTAAATTAATTCGTTCAGTTCCTAATATACTCGATAACGAGCCCCATGAAGTTCAAGTATAACGACTCGAGTCTAAAGCGCCTCAGGCTAACCGCTCTCGGAGATTCGATCGATTCCTCTCGATCGATTCCTCTCGATCGCTCCTCGATGAACATCCTCGCAAATAGATCTTCCGAACAACCTTTCTGCGTCGCTACGTCGTTCCACGCCAACGATCTCATCGTTCCTGTCGGATTGGCGGATGATCGTGGACGATAACGTTTACCGACGGTGTATCGATTCGTGGACAAGGGATCCAAATACGAGTCGTAAAGACTAAACGTGGACGAGGATCAGTCGATTCGACGAGTTCTCCCCTAGCACAGTATCTCTCAACTTTCTTCCTCTCGCTCTTCGGAGTTCTATTCTTCTTTGTGGACGAATCACAGGTGATTCCATCCACACACACTCTCTCGAGTGTAATTATTTAATTCGTAGACTGGTGATCTCTACGCAAAATAGAATCATTGCGAAACATTAGTTAGGTCTTACAAAAATTGAACTTGTATATAAATGTATTTTATATTCCAGGTATTATAATATGAACTCTACTTTTAATATTTGTTTATGTTATC
>NC_071977.1:2036498-2039800 GCF_026283585.1 Hylaeus volcanicus | reverse complement strand
TATGTTATCGTATACCGCGTGCATTTCGTAGCTTTCGTAATTAAATTTCTCGTCTAAACTGAACCTAATTACCTAAAAATCGGATCAATTTCAAAGGTCTAACCTCGCGCGTTAATTAAAAATTCCCCGTCATATTTTCCAGCTAAGGTAAAACCTCGGATAAAATGCAAGTCCGTGCATCCTCGAGACACATTAATTATGCACGCTGGCTCGATCAATGTACGCGCCAATATGCACCCCGTTGAGCATCCCTGGCCTCATCTACGCATTTGCGTTTTAGGGTCGCCCGAGCCTCCTCGTCGTATTACTCGTCGTCATACTACTCGTCGTCTCGCCACTTTTCATCATAGCTTCATCCCCCGTGACGTCGTTCCCCCGTTTACTGGCTCCCCTTTATGCTACCTCGTTCCGCGAAATAATGCCGTATTCGTCTTACGCGTCCCCCGTAAAAGTAAACGATTTTCGGTTATCGTTGGCCAACGATAGGAGACTCGGCGTTCCATTCGTCGCCATCGTATCATTTTTATTTCGAGATTTTCCGAGATTACGCAGATCCCGCTGCAGACGACCTCGCGAATTTCTCAAGGTAATTAAAAATGATTCTCGTTAATCGCGTCGAATGTCTCGCCTTCAATTCCTCGAGCATCGACTAAGGACCAAGATTGAAGTAGCAACTGATTTGAAATTAGTGTTGCAAACCGGTTTCTTTTTTCCCGCTTTTTGTTCTACCTACTCCACTATCTTTGTTTCGCCTAAATCCACGGTCGCATGCAACTAGTTTCAGAGTTGTTTGAAACTGATAAGTTGCGCCCGTTTGCGATCGACCTAGTAAGTGTTTTTTCTTTGTATTTTTTTTTAAATTATTATTATTATTATTGTCGAGTGTTTGAGCGTCCGAATGTCAAATAAAGAACTGTTTTATTAACAGTATCGAGACTCGATCCACCCACGTCGATCCGTGAACATCGTACCCCGGTACACCGATGAAAAATTTATGCTCGAATTTATACTCTCTCGTACTCGACGATCGCGCCGCGTCATTTTTAGACAAATAAAATGTCGAGATATAAAAGCGTAGTATATTACGAGTCGGTAAGAACTCGAGAGGGAAACGTGCTTACACGGATCTTCGTGCCCCCCCCCCCCCCCAGCGTTATAAAATTCGCCGGGATCCACGGAAAATCCGTCTCTTTACGACCACTCGTTTTTCGCGGACGCAATCGGAAAGTTCTGGACGGCGACATAAAAACTCCCGTATGACAGCGGTCGCCCCCACGGATTTTTCTGTTATCTATTCAGACGCGGCGAATGAAACAAACACCCGTCACTTTGTTCTACTTTCTTCTTTTTGGTCACGACGCCGACGTCGCGTCGTACGCGCGCGATCGGATCGACGACGGCTGAATTGGGTCAATATTTCCGCGGGAATGCTTCGAGAACGGATTTTACGATTCGTTGAAAGATTCGCAATAATTGAGGAATACAGAGAAGCAGGTACGATCGTTTGCGCGAAACTTTAAACGAAGAAATGGGATCGACGACTTGTTTCGTTGGTAGGAATTGAATAGAAAATAAAATTTTGTTACAAAAGCGGGTATAGAGGATTCGTGTACGAGGAGGACCAAATAAGGAGTTCTTGGGCCATAGATGGCGCCACTGGGGCCAACGAGAATCGCCGAGTAAGGCCCACTTGTGATCTTTCTCGCATTTCTTCGTTACTATCCTATTTCCGTTGCAGGGTTAATAATTAGCGATTATCGTCATCTTCATCGTACGAATCTGTAAAATATACAATGTCTTTTCTTTTATCGTATCTGATAAAGAGTAGATATAAGAGTAGATATAAGAGTGGATATAAGAGTGGATATAAGAGTGGAGCGTTTGCAAGATGCACTTCGTTATTGCGAGAGGATCGAATGGTACAGTTTCCTCGCGAGGAAACGTCAAGTGCCATTGACACGGTCCTACCGTCCTCTGTCATTGAAAAGAACTATTCAGAAACTCTTGACCCAATACTGTCGCGGTTCGTCGCGAAATGAGACGAGAGTCGTTGACGTCGAGTCGTAATGCGACTTCTTAGCCAGGTACGGGTAAATGCTGCAACTACGACGGCTGGAACGGTGACTGATACGATTACAGTATCGTCTCGGAATAAGCAACCCGGTCGGGATCGGCGAGGTGCTTATTTCGAGGAGGGCACGCTACTCGGCTTGACTTTGTTCTCGAGGTGAGATAAAATAAATTCATGCGTTTATAGGAAATTTGAACGCACAAGAGCCTACAAAATGCAAACTGCAAATGCAAAATGCAAAGAATATAAAAAAGATTGAAAGTAAAGTTCATGTTGTAATATTTGCAGAGTAAAATAAATTCCTATTTAGGTTCAGTTTTTGTAAACACGTTTGCCGAGATTTGATTAACCGACTTCGAAAAAGGAGGAGGTTACTCAATTCGACATGTATATATATATATATTTTTTATTTTGCATAAAGATCCGCAGTCTAACGATTACTATAAGGACTTTAATGGCACGAATTCCTATTTAGGTTCAGTTTTTGTAAACACGTTTGCCAAGATTTGATTAACCGACTTCGAAAAAGGAGGAGGTTACTCAATTCGACATGTATATATATATATATTTTATTTTGCATAAAGATCCGCAGTCTAACGATTACTATAAGGACTTTAATGGCTGCGACGTTCGTCACGGATAAGAAATATTCTAGATCGTTCAGCGATGGATGTACCGCGAACGAGCTCGCAGAAATCAATTTCAGGGGACGAAATACCGCGCTAGATTCCATCCGTGTGACGAAACGCGATATGGGTCGAAACGAATGTAGCCCGGGGTTAGCGAAGGCCGGCGGAGATTCCGGAACGCGAGAAAAATTTGCATTCCGTCGAAAAAGAAAAGGGGGGAAAAATAAAGAATACGGCATTCCGCGTTCGTAATTCGCGTCCTGTGACGTAGCCGAAGGAATTCTCGGGCGCAACGGGGTCTCGACCAATCGAGACACGGTAATACGGAAATATTCGTGTCACATCTGCACCGGATACATCACTTTCCTCCGGGTTTGTGCTCGCGTATGCGGGAGAGCTGCGCTCGAAAAGAAACTCGGCTGGTACGCGCCATAGTTCGATAGTTGCTGGTATTCCCAGCGATGGGATACCCTTCGACTAGTTTCTTTCATCGGAAAGTTTCAGACGAATATTCGTGAATGTTATTCTTGATTTCTTGGCGATTCGCGATGATCGAGAGAAATTGGAAGATGTACTAACCATTTCTTGAGACATCTTTTTTT
>NC_071977.1:2033537-2036488 GCF_026283585.1 Hylaeus volcanicus | reverse complement strand
AAGATG
The DNA here is from genome assembly GCF_026283585.1 of Hylaeus volcanicus. Lineage (NCBI taxonomy): Eukaryota > Metazoa > Arthropoda > Insecta > Hymenoptera > Colletidae > Hylaeus > Hylaeus volcanicus. The sequence continues at coordinate 2,036,482 of NC_071977.1, read as the reverse complement.
TACTAACCATTTCTTGAGACATCTTTTTTTTTACAGAAAAGGATCTTCAAAATGTACTTTAAAGCATACCTAAAATATTCTCAAACTTGTTAAAGCATTAGATAAATTCACCAAAAATTTCATATCTATCGTGTGAATAATATTTCTCGTCTCTCCAACGAAAGTTCTCCGAGGAAAGTTCTCCGAGGAAAGTTCTCCAAGAAAAGTTCTCCAAGAAAAGTTGTTCGAGATGGGAGTACGGTATGCACAATGAGTATTTTAATTGCATGAATTATTGGAACGGTTCCATTATACGTTGCACGTGGCAGTTGATTTACGCGCGAACGGTGCACTCGTTCTGTTTCGTTCGAGTAGCCCCAGGCAGTTTTCGAGCCGAACGTTTTTCTAACGGATGGATAGGTCATGTAAGACTTATCGCCGGGGCTGACGGTTCTAAATCTACGTGCCTCTTATTTTCGGGGCCACTTAAACGCATTTGTTTACCCAACGGCCATTAACGACACCGAAATACCACCGCGCGTGCGAAAACTCTACTAATCACCTGCGGGTTCTAAAAAAGAGAGACGCGCGTAATAATAAAATGTCGACAGAGTCCTTTTCCGTGCAAGCAAATGAATCGAATTTGGCAACGGTTCACTAAAATTACTTTCACAATAACGTCATGCACACGTGACCCGCGTAACGAGCGTGACTGGAATAGCCGATGGCTTTCTTCGACGCCGCCAGATATACCAAGTTCGATCGAGACTCGAAGCTGTGATAATAACTCGACAAAGCAACGTGGGATCGCTATGATTTGTTCGAAATTAACCCTTTGCGCTCGAGGCCTTTTCTTCTGGTATCTATCAACGCGAGATGCTTTCTTAGGCCGATCGCACACGGTGCAACCGAACCAGTTTCAAACCACTCTGAAACTAGTTGCGTGTGGCCGTGGATCTTGGTAAAACGAAGATAGTGGACGTAGGTAAAACAAAGAGCGCAAACGGTTCGCAACACTAATTTCAAATCGGTTGCGCCGTGTGCGATCGACCTATTGTCACGAATGCTAAGCTTAGATCGACTTCTCGAATGAGATCTCCAATTTGAGATTTGGGAATCAGGTCACCTTTGATGACGATCGTTTTATTGACACTTCGAGTTCCAGAGAAATTGAGCATAAAGAAAATCTAGCGGTGACTAAGAATCACCTCTCGAGTGCAAAGGGTTAATACCTGAAATTATTTCGGTCGATCCGCGGTTATATCGTGAGAGAGAGATATGTTAAAATTGAAAGGTACATGGAATTAACGAAACGTGTACACAAAGGAAGCTTGGAAAATTGAGCGGATGCTTGAAAAGTGGAGGAAATTCTAAAAGGAAAGTTGTGTAACGACTTTACGTTCCTATCGTAGGAGCGATATTTTCTTAACCGTTAAATAAGTTTGAAATTTGATACCGGATTTTTAAACCGAATTATACACGTAGTTTTTAATATTTATATATATTATTTATATATTCCTTAGAACAAAAGTTAAAGAATAAACGACGTCAGCTGACGAAATTGTTCCAGTAATAAATATATTAATGTTTAAATTTAATTTTGGAAAATCAGGCTTCCAAGAGTTAAATTAAAGTGCGTACAATTAAGAATGTATTCTATTGAAAACTTTCCTGGGATATGTTCCGACAGTTTCCATCGAGTCCAGGCTGAAAAAGAATAAACGGAGTGCATCGAACGCAACACGAGAAGCGTGTCAAGGTAGACAAACCGTGCGTCAGTTTTGATGGACAGGACATGGGATGGGTTAATGGTCCCGTGTGTGACGCGGAAATGTCGGCTGATCTCGAGGAAGGATCCGTGCCAAGTAAGTAAACTGACGAGAAGCTCTCTGACTCGACAACTTTCTTACGAGATTCTGCCGGGAATTCACGAGGGTGGTTCCCATCGAGATGCGATCGAGATTTTCACCTCTTATCCTACGTCAACGACAGACCTTCTACTTTCGCACTTGGCCAGATTTCGGAGACGGGTAAAGACACGCTCCCAATTATAGTTCACGAATGAAATCGACGACTGCGACCAAATATTAATCCTTTGCACTCGAGAGGCGAGTCTCAGTCACCGGGATAGCTTTTCTTTCGGTTTAATTTCTGAGTGTGAGTTGATTCTCAAATCTCAAATTAGAGATCTCATTCGAGGAGTCAATGAATTCTCAATCTCATTTTCGTGACGATAGAATGCTAAGGAAGTATCTCGAGTTGCTAATAAATACCAGAAAACGAAGCCTCGAGTGCAAGGAGTTAAACGTTCTTCGTGATTTTTTTACTGAGAAAAATTTTCTTAATTTTCGCGACCGGTGATTTCACGAAATTTAACCGATTGAATAGTACAATTTTTGATTCAAAAATATATTTTCCAACGAATATTGTAACTCTCGTTTGTCTCGTAAATTACGATCACCTGTGCCGCACTTGAACTACAGTTACGTGCAATGGAATACAGAGGCACTATTCGAACGAAACAGAAGGAATCGCGATGGCACTGGGGAAACTCGAGAGACCACTCGAAAAGCTAGAGTAATTTATCTTACGTCCCAACGAATCGGCTGATTAATCGTCGGGGTGGTTGAGATTAATTCCCGCTCTGCTCGGACCGCGAATCGCTGGAAATTATCGAGGTTTATTGATTCCTGACGCTTACTACCGCTCTTCAGATTAAACGCTCGATTCGAACCATGAAACACTCGACTAACCATCCAACGTTATTCGATACTCCGCTACATCTTAAGATAAGTCTGAAAGATCTAAAAACTCCTAACAATTATTAATAGACTGCGGATCTTTATGCAAAATAAAATCTTCGCGAACCTGCCTACGAAAATTGAACCTAAATAGGAATTTATTTTATTCTGCAAATAACGTGAACTTTACTTTCAATCTTTTTTATATTCTTTGCATTTTGCATT
>NC_071977.1:2006642-2033527 GCF_026283585.1 Hylaeus volcanicus | reverse complement strand
TGCATTCGCAGTTTGCATTTTGTAGGTTCTTGCGCATTCAAATTTCCTATAAATGCATAAAGATCCGCAGTCTAGTTATTAAATATCTAACGAGTGGAAACCATATTCAGATACCAGATATTAACCATCCTTTGTGATTCTTTTGTCACAGAGATAAATTTTCTTAATTTTTGTTTAACTTTGAGAATATATTAAACACGTTTCAAAGTACGTTCGATAATTTGTTCAACTCGTTCCACTCGTACATTCTTCTCCATAAAAGAGAACATCTCAAGAAACGCTCGATATCTAACGTGGTCTGAGGAAGCACGCGCCGATACTACTGTGCGTCTCCCAGTTGCCATTAGTAGTTACTCCCATTCATAATCAGACGTCGCAGCATTTCTTTTCCAATCCTACATACGCTCCATCTACAACCGCGACGCACGGAAACGCTGAATTACTTGCTAATTAAAATTTGAATCCTTGAACGATCACAGCGGGTTCGTCAAGGACTCCCAGCACTCGTTATTTCGTTACTGGTCGATTTTATCGAATTAATACTCGCCATTTTCGGCGATTCTCTTCCTTCGACCTCTTTACTACCGCGGTTACGTGTTTGTAAATTATCTTGAATGGATTAAAATTAAATCGCTCGAGTCTGGAACTCGTTAAAGATTCCATATAAGAGGGCCTTAAACGCGTATTCAATTTTTCAATTAACACGTATACCGTATGCGACGAACAAAATTATAAATTACACTTTTACGGAGTAAATTAAGTATCAAAGATGTCAGTCGAGCCGTTCGGGAATCGAGTGGGAAGAGCTTGTAACACGAGCTTCTTTTTTAGCAACGTTTACGTAGGTTTATGTAGGTATTTCCACGTATCAATATTTACATAAGGTTAGCCATCGAACGAACCGCGCTCGAACGAGAACTCGATGAAACCGATACCAGCGCAATTCCAGTAACTGATCAACGGTTTAGCGGAGAAGGACTAAGTATCATAGAAACGCGCTGGTGGAATAGTAGGATTAATTAGAGGCAATAGCGACGACAGGTTGGAGCAATCGACGAGAAAGGTTTACGGTCGGAGGAGGAAAGGATGAATGAAAGCTTTCGGCTCGTGTTGCCACCCGCGTTCCTTTCCAGCCTGCCGCGGTTTTCTATAAATATTTTGAACGTCGTAACGGTGCAACGACGACGCTTAAAGCCTCGTGGTTTATTTTTCTCACAAGCGTGATTAACTGCTCATTTGGAGATTGTACAAAAATTTTCATATTCAGCATCAAAATTCACCGTTTACGGGGAAATCTATTAACCTCAACGTGGAATTTTCTTGTATATTTTTGGAGCATGAGGCGGTTCGTCTTCCGATTAATTCAGCAATGAAATGGTCGATAGCGTTCCAATTACTCGCGAATAGTATTCCAAGTACTCGATATACTAGCACGCCGACTGCTTAACGGTGAAGAATCACGTACCGTCACGGACACGGTTAATTTCATAACGCTTCGAAGAGGACGCTTTCACGCGATGCATAATCGATCGTTGTTACGCGAGGCCTCCCTCCGTGTTTCACCATTCGCTCATGGTTATCAGTTTTCCGTGCGATTAGGCTTTTTGGCGCGACGGCGACGGCCGCGTTACCCTTTCACCTTTGACGTATCGAATTAAAAAATACCTACAATGCAACACATCGTTGATATCGCTTTAAATGCGACACACGTGATTGTAATTTACGAGAGAAATAAGAGTTACGATTTTTTTTGCAAAATCTGCTACGCGCTATACATTATTGCATTAGGTTGTCCCGAAAGTATCTTTCGCGAGTTGCAACTCGATTATTTTCTGTGGTCGTGTTTCTATAAATAGACGATCTAATTTCATAGATATTCGTGTTGCAACAATAACGGAGCAAAACGAATCGTGCCCAATTCAGTAATGTAACATAAAACATAAACTATCGTGCATGTATTAATTGTTAATAAAGCGAAAGAAACTTTTGGAACGACCTAATATAATGCTTACAGGTAAGTTTTGTCCCAAGGTTTGATGGGAACGTATAGGAATCTAAAGGAATCTCCGAAGGTGCTTCGAGGGGAAGCAAAACTCTCTACGTAAATTCCGTTGTTTCCTTGATACTAAATGGCGTTCTATAAAATATCGACTGTCTTCGTGTGGAGAAGGATCAGCCTCCAGGTATGTAGGTCGCGGCGTCACCGTACTTTTACGGATTATGCTTCATACCTTTTGCCTTCGGAAGATCTTCCTCGTTGCATGACGCGCGAATCGAGTTCCATTATTCTTGGAATTATCCGTCACCGGGCGACAGAGATGGGCACACACCTCCGAAACGATGGATAACGATACGAAACGAACGTGGAATAACTTATTCGATCGAAGAAGCTGAACTATCGTAGTAACGATAGGCATTATTAGTATACAGTCATCGCTAGACTGCGGATCTTTATGCAAAATAAAATCTTCGCGAACGTGCCGAGAAAAATTGAACCTAAGTAGGAATTTATTTTATTTTGAAAATATTATAACGTGAAATTTAATTTCAATCCTTTTTATATTCTTTGCATTTTGCATTTGCAGTTTGCATTTCGTAGGTTCTTGTGCATTCAAATTTCTCATAAATGCATGAATTTATTTTATTCCGCAAATATTATAACGTGAACTTTACTTTCAATCTTTTTTACATTCTTTGCATTTTGCACGTTTTCGAACGATCCGCATTATGGTCATCACCATCGTATATAGTTACTAATTATATATTGTGTTAATTAATACCATTTGTAGAGATGGGTGAAATCCTCTTCCGGATAAATTAAATCAAACTAGAGATACAAATACAAGAGATTTTTTGAAAAAATCTCGTGTCACCCCAACGGGATTAGAACTCGGACCCCTGGCGTGGAAGACGAGCACATTAACCACTGAACCATTGTCTCACCCTTCTAATCGTGCTCTTATTTGACCCCTTGTTATCAAGTATACAGGGTGTCCCAAAAGTCGGGGAGGTGCCGGAAATGGGGGGGGGGGGGGTAGCTGAGACGATTCTGAACAACAATTTCCTTAGCGAAAATGTTGTCCGAGGCTTCGTTGAGGAGATATTAACGGAAAACGTCGACCAATCAGAGCGCGCGTAGACCGTTCGAGCGGCCGCGGTAGCGTATGAGCGCGGCCGCCTAGCGCGTAGCCTACGCTCTGATTGGTCGGGGTTTTCTCTTAATATCTCCTTAACGAAGCCCCATCCGACATTTTTCCAAAGGAAATTGTTGTTCAGAATCGTCTCAGCTACGCCCCATTTCCGGCTCCTCCCCGACTTTTGGGACACCCTGTATGTACTTATAACGTATCATTGTTCTATCAAGTTATCCTTCAACTTTCTTTAAGAAATTACTTAAAACTTGTCCATATGAATGATTGAAAAATCCATCATATCCGCATAAAAATCACAAAAAAATTAACTAACATCCCAACATCCCAATCTCTATTCTTAGACGAAGTCGTTTCTCTGTCGACATTTACGACACTAATAATCGGTCCACCCCGTGTATACTCCAACGGATTTTATCGTAGTTTAATTTACGGGCCACCTTGTAAAACGGACGTTTTATCGCCTCGCGTCGCTTTCCTTATAGTTATATTTTCCCCACTCAATTTTAGCTCCGAGCACGTTCGACGGAGTCGTAACACCGGTTTTATCGTAATTTCAATTTACGTCGCTCCTTGTAAACGCGTCTCCGTATCACGATTTACGTTCACGTCGCGTTACGTTCAGCCTCGGGTAGGCCTCCGCTCTAAAATCGCCGGGCGGAACGACAAATTTAAAATGATACGTGTAAACGGTTGTTCCCCCCGGTATAATCGTTAGGAGACATCAAAGTCGCCGCGGGTCCTCTCTATTTTTACATCCGAAGCTTTCCAGTTCGTGTTTTCGTTGACAAACGTCCCGATGTCTACTCAAACAACAATAAAATTAAAAAAAAAAAAAAAAAAAAAAAAATTGTAAACGGACGTTCGAGTCGCGCGATGCGCGTAGATTGGAAACGTTAAAGTTTCATTTGAAATTGGGAATAGAACGATAAGTTGCGTTGAAGTATCGATATACTTACGGTAAGAAAAGTTTTCAGCTTCCGAAGCATTCGAGAGCACGAGCGATTCGAGATTTGAAACGCGTTCTAACACCGATGAGACTTTAAGAAACGCGTTGCGATGATCAAACGGAAATAAACTCGCGCGGTAGTAGTATGCGCCGAGGCAAGTCCGGCGTGTCACGCCGCGCGAGCTGGAGCGCACACGTTTCCGTTTGCACGTAGCTACGAAACTATCGCTCGTCGTCTCGATGCTTACCGATATATCACTAAACTGTCCATTACGTATTTTACATGCAAATATGCAGGACGTGATCACGATTGTAATCACTGTCGTTATCGTACCTATGTCCTTACTGTAACTACAAACATCGTCATTCCAGTCGTCATAGGAACGTCATAACCTCTAAAAATTTATCTAATTCATATTCCACAATCCATAATCATAATCATTATAATCATTATAATTCACGTGTTATCCAAGTAAACGGCGTAGCCGTTATGCCAATATTCTTCTTGACCTTAACGACCTTAACCGTTCGACTAAGTTCGATTAACTGTTCGCGGCAGTTGTCGATTAGCAAAATATTAGGGTGTCGTTTTTGACGCACGATCAACGGAGTCGGTAACGTGTAGCCACCTACGATTGATTACACGTTGTAACGAATAACGAGTACGATTCGTACGATGGAGACATTACACGGTACGATTTCGTGGACGTAATGACAGACGATGCACGGAAGCAACGAGAGTAACGCGTTAGCGGCATTAAACACTTGCACGAAAGAGAAAGCGAGGGATGCCCGAGCGTCCATCATTAACTCGATGCATCCGAAAGCGTTACTAAAGACTTCGCGAGACGATATAATCTGAATTCTGATATTCTGCGCGATATATAATCAACGCGTAACGCGAGCATACTTCATTTCGACCGTAATTCAGTCGTCGACGATTCGTTTCGTTAATATAATCCCTCGTGTCTATGTTTAATAAATTATGTAGTTTGAATGCACCGATATCAACTTTATTATATTAGGGGGACCGAAAAGTAATAATTTTCTGTTACATTAAATTCAAGCAAATTCATTCTGAACAAGTATCTATTTTTAACCAATTATCAATCTGCCAGCCCTATGTCATATAGTGTGCAAATGTTCAATTCAAGATCGATAAAAATCAGTGATCTGATGATGAATAAGTATCGAGATTTTCAGAAACGACATTATATTCCAGTCCACTTAATAATTAGTACTCTAAACATGGCAAGGTGATAACGACATCGTTCACGAAAGAAAATACGATCTAAATTTTTCACAGAAGTTACTTCGTTAACTGTCGCGATCTTGTACCGCGTAAACAAATAGCTAGCGACTAGGCGTTCTATAAATTTATCGTTTCTCTGAAAACCGTGATCGTCGACGTTGATTGTCATTGAGGTGTACTTACAGTTTGGTGAGATTGACAGTGGATGGAAGTACGCCGGCATCGAGGGGCTCGAGGATGGAGAGGAATCCAGCCCCGCGACAGGTGAACTCGCGTCCATCGGCGGTGATGTTGCAGGTTTCCAAGACGGGTCCCCTCGAGGATCCCGGTTGCTTCTCGGCGGAGCAAATCCGGCAGAGGAACATCGCCAGGATGACAAGAGCAGCAGCAGTGCCGCGGGAGGACTGCGTGCACATGCCGGCCAGCTTGATAGCTTTTTCCTTCCGCCGGAGTCGCCGCGCCCAGGACACGTTTTTGACACTTCACAGCATCGTATCAGTAGCGCATCGGGACCGTTGTCCCCTCGACCAGCGAGAAGACAGTTGGCTTCGGGCTTTCTGCCGTGTACGAAGGATAACGCGACGTGCGGGGAGCTTGCAAAGCTCGTCGAAGCTCAAACGAACATACACGCGCGCGCACTCGTCTCACGACGCGAGTCAGGGATGCGCGCACCACGGAAGACGTTTACCGACTGACAGCCGCGCGGCTACGTGAGTCGCTGCGCACTGATTCGCCCCTTCTCTCGCTCGCGCTCGTGCCGCTCCCCACCACTAGCGCGAATCAGTGATGGACATTCGTGGATTTTTCCTTCGAGGTATTCCTTTCGTAAAACTTAAAACTTGATTTTTAACCCACAACTGCTCTATTGTTAAAAAAATTATTATAATAAAAATGTGGCGCCATCTACCATAGAACGTCCAAGTTGTAAACAAGTAATTTTGTTTTTCACCGCTAGATGTCACCCCGTAGAACTTAATTACTAGTTTCACATCTAGTGGAAGACTCCTTCTACTATTTCTCTACAAACTTGAGCGCTTCGCCACCGATGGCGCTGATCGTTAGTTCCCTCGTAAACGCAATAAAAGCGAAGTATTAGATATCTGGATATTATTTTAAACTCGAAAAATGTTCGTATCAGGCAAGGCGAATTATAGAGAGCATTTAGAAAAGAGACTAAAATATTTATTACTCTTAATACTTTGTCCTTTTAAGTCGAGCGTGTCAAGGACATGTACTTGCATATATCTAAATTTATTTTCGAGATTATGAAGTCGTTCCGACGAGCGCGTCGCTGTGTTATCGGAGAATGATTACATATACAGGGCTTCATTTACAAATTGTCGTTATACAAAATATGCCGCTAATTGAGCCATCTTATCCTTCGAAGGGCGAGGTTTACCACGACTGCGACCTTTCGTGTGACCGCGACTACGAGTCGCAACCGGTTTCGAGGCAACTGCACGATGCTTCTCCACGAGAGGCGAGAAAGCTGCTGTGCAAAAAACGCAACCAGTCATCTCTGTCGCCTCGTTAGGAAGCTTGGTCTTCTCCTGCAATTAAACAAAAATTCACTTTGTATATTAACGTTGCAGAGAAGCAATTTAAAATGAATTGCTTTACCTGTTTATATTCAACAGTCACCAACTGCGCTCCACAGTCGCATACTTCCGTGTCGACTACCACTTTGTGAGCATTTTCGAACAAATGAATAATAACATCGCAACGATTGCAGCCAAGCTTCCATTTAGGCGCAGCTGAAGGATCGAGCACAAGTATGCCCGAATCGCATTCCAGACAACTCGATATACCGTTCGAATTCATACCATGAGGACAGGTTGGATGCGTGCACGAATTACAACCACTCATTCCTTTCTTCATGTCTCTGCAATTCATCGTGGAAGAGTTTAGCTTGATAATATATTAACCAGGATTAACCCTTCTATATGTTATAAGAAGATAATAATAACCTAAATGGCAGATTGTTGTAGCAATATGGACAGAACGTGTAACTTTTCCCCCGTGCTCCCGTGGACCACGAGAGCAACTCGAAATCATCCAATGGGCATTTTAATTCCTTGTAAATTCGGATGTTGCCATTTTGCGGGAGCTTATAAGTTTCGTTGCAATGCGCGCAATGCATCCTTGATGGTTTTGTTTGTATGTACTTCATGTAGCGTCGACATTTTCCACACCTGGAGTACGATTTTCCCGACGCGGACAGAGGAGAAAATGAAACTTCGAACAATTGGTCCATAGCTTCTATACTTTCGACGAAATAATGAAACTTTTGTTTGAAAATTTCTACCGTGTGTTGCAGTACGGCATGGTAATCTGCTCGACCCAAAGATATCAAATTCAGCTGTTCCTCCACTGCAGACCTCATCGTTGGTAAGATTAGCTCGGGATCTATCTGATATTAATCGACAATTAACGTATAATTAATTCATTATCCGCGCATATTAATTACTTTTGCGCGTATACCTTTTGATAACCGTGAATCAACACGATTCCTAACGATGTAGGAACTAATTTTCTTCCAGCTGATACGTTCACATAATTTCGCGTACATATATTATTTATATGTACCGGAATAGAAGCGTCCGTACCGATACCGTGTTTCTCCATGAGAGATATCAGTTCCGCTTCTGTTAAATAATCTGGGGGTTGCGTGTAACATTCGAGCAGCTTTGTCTATCAAAAATTACGTGAGTAAATAATCGAAGATTAATGTTTTCGTTCTTCGAGTAATCAAAACTAATTTTATATCTTAACAACCTCTTGTATATTGACCCTATCACCAGGCACGAATCTAGGCAACGTATCGTTGCTTCCGAGTGTCTGCCACGTAAGAATGCTAGTGTATCCGGGGTCCAATAAAGTATGACCATTCACAGTAAAAACTTCCATTCCTATCTCGAACTTGGCTGTCGTACTCAAATATTTACAATCTTGAGCCAACTGCAACGTACAAATTATTTCAGTTTTTAGGAATTCAAAGGAACTTGGATTCCACTAAATTAGCAATACTTACGGTAGCGATAAAATGTCGTGTGATGTAATCGTACAAGCGCCACGAATCGCCATCGAGTTCGTTTCGTGTGGCGTGGTTCATTGGAGTAATAGGAGGATGGTCACCCACGTTATGACCTTTCTTTGGTCTATTTATACCTGTCGCTAATATTTTACGAACATGGTCTCCCCAATCGGAACTGTTTTGCTGTTGCTTCAACGCTGCACTAAATATAAAGTTATTCGTGCATGCTTAAATTCTGAAAAGTTGAAATTAACGAGTTTCATTCAACTCACTGTAAATCAAAATTCTCCGGGTATAACGTTGTTTCGGTTCGAGGATAACTTATATATCCCTGCGTATAGAGACGTTCCGCAATTTGCATAGCGTGATGCGGACCCATTCCTAAACCTGAACTCGCTACCTTCATCAATTCTACGGTATTCAGTGCTATAGGTCGTGACTTTGTTTTTTCTGTGCTTTCGACGCTCAAAATCCTATATCATTTAATACGATAAGTATTTCATAATCGCGCTGACGATGGTAATACATTTATACTATATGATACTCACGTCGCCTGGTCGTATTCTTTGATATGGCTTAGGAACATGTTTGCTACTTCTTTGTCAAAAGACCGTACGCGGCTCCAACTTAAAACAATATCTTGACCATCGTTAGATTTAATTGTAACCTTGAATGTATGAGTTTATTTCCTTGTTTATACTGTATATTTGAGTTATTTTAGAAGAATTATACTCTACTGAATACAAAGACATAGCTATGTTATTATAGATAGACCATACCTGTATAACCCAATACGTGTCTGGCTTGAATGTTTGAATTTCGTCGTGCCTCTGAATGCAAAAACCTAGAGTCGGTGTTTGGCATGGACCATAAGAAATAAGGGTCACATCCAAATCCCCGTATTTTCCCTAGTGGAAAAAAGTACATGTTAAGTATTTTGTAACAAGTCAGGATAATTTTATGGTGGTTGTACCTGAAAAAATTTTGTCTGAAACCTTGTAAAGGCACAGCCAATTCGTAAATCCAGCTCTTGTCGGGCATCCACGCTTTTAGCTTCATTTTCATTGGGTTTCACTAAATTTGCCAATGCAGATTTAATATCCTTCTCTGTGATAGCAGAAAATCGGGCTCGCCAAATATCCTATGACAGATGTAAAATTCATAAAATTAATTTTAAGAGAGATTATATATTAAAAGGACATTGAAAAACTTACATTTGGACTCAATTTCCTACTCATGCCTTGCTGCACTGCATTTATAACTTCAAAACAAATATTTTCACCCTCTTTGTCACAATCTAGCCATAATATTAAGTAATCACAATGAGCCCCTTCTTTGGCAAGGAAGTAAGGGATTCTTAGTTTAGGAACTCCTTCTTTCTTTTCGGTTGGGCACGAAAATAATTCTACCTTAAACACAATAAGAAATAATGGTGATTATTCGTGCCTGTTAAAATATGATTGGAAATAACAGAAGTATTTTGTACTTACAGGGTCGACTTTATCCCAATTGTTATATTTTCCTATAAAATCCAGGGTCATGACATGACCGCAAACTGCTGTCATTTTATAATTCACCGTTTCAGATCTGAATTGACCTATCCATTCATGCACAGAAGAAGCTCCATTTAACCCTGAAATATACATTAAACATCGCCTTGTATTTAATCCTCGCTTTTCAAGTTAAAACAATATATTGCGTACATAAAGTTAATATTGAGTTTCACGAAAATATAACCTACCTTTTCTGGAAGTGCATCGACCATTACTTAAAATATTGGCCAGCGAAGCTGCCAGAGACGGCTTTTCAGCCACCATCAACGCAGTTTTCATTTTTTTAACAGATATATACGTATTTTAACAATAATAATTTTTATTAAACGAGTGTCAACAACTCCGAGAACTCTGTTACCTAAGAGCACACGCGTTCTATTAGAACACCGGCTGTGTACATACACTTTATTCATTAACAATAAACCTGATTAGTATAACAATGAAATCTCCTATTTTTTGACATGGTGCAAATTGAAGTTGTCAACCATTGTTAACTATACGCAAATTCTTTGCACGAAGTGTTTGTATAAAAAATTAGGTTTCGCTTGTCACGACGAAATAGATAAACGAACTTGTCAATAAATATTTTTCATAGGCATGTCAAATGTAATTCGTTACATTTTCAATTATAATTATTTTTTATGCGAGCTTAGTACGAAAGTGGGGAAAATTGCGAAAGTTGTGATGTAAATAAAGCTTGGATCATATCTGTCAAATAATTGACATCAACTATAGTTAACTGTATGTATATATATACATAAATTGTAATCTAACGTAGGAAGTTTACATCTTTATTTGTCTTTTTCTGTTTCTATAATATTGTTTCTAAATAGTATACAGCGATTGAAAACTGCGCAGATAATTCAATGATACGATTTCCTCTACCATTTATTTCCTAATTTTAAGAATATTTAAAATGTAGAAATATCGTTTATGGTTTATAGTTGTTCATATAGTACATGATCTCAAGCTTGTGACCAGTTGTGACTCATCGACTTGTCAGTTCCCGAGTAATCAGATTGAATCAGACTGTACTCAATATCAAAATTCTAACCTAACAAAAGTCAAATTTCGAAGGAAGATAACGTTTCGATAAGTCAGGTAATTAATTTACATGACCATACGTGTATTCGTTGTAACAAACGTTCGTAAATTTGATTCAGATTGCAAATATATTTTTTGAATGCAAATTGTATTTCCTTGAACACACGTAATTTCTTTGATATATAATCAAACACTCATCGTTTATAAATGTTTTCATGACAATTTCTTTGTTTATAGTAATAGCAGTAAGTAGACACTTTCACTCGCAATCATGGAGTGGTTATTTGGAAAGCGGGTTACTCCTGAGGAAATGCTCAGGAAGAATCAGAGAGCTTTAAACAAGGCAATGAGAGATCTTGATAGAGAGAAAATGAGAATGGAACAGCAGGAAAAGAAGATTATCATGGATATAAAGAAACTTGCCAAGGATGGGCAAATGGTAATATAATATAGTTTACTTCGTTTGACACATACTTATCATCAATCATTCGATAGGATGCTGTGAAAATCATGGCTAAAGATCTTGTGAGGACTAGACGTTACGTAAAGAAATTCATGCTAATGAAAGCAAATATCCAAGCAGTCTCTTTAAAGATTCAAACATTACGTTCACAAAATACGATGGCTCAAGCAATGAAAGGAGTCACAAGAGCAATGCAGAATATGAATAAGTGAGAATATGTCCTTTTATTTAAAATTAGTTTTTGATATTAAGCTTTTCTTTTGTTTAATATACACGAACGTTACTCGTTTTACAGACAATTGAATCTTCCCCAAATACAAAAAATATTGCAAGATTTTGAGAAACAATCAGAAATAATGGATATGAAAGAAGAAATTATGAATGATGCGATAGATGATGCAATGGAAGACGAGGCTGACGAAGAAGAGAGGTAATTACAGGCTAAACATAATTGCCATCTTAAAACTGAACCTGAAATTGCTTATTTTAATCACATGTATTTTGCGCAGCGACGCCATTGTATCGCAAGTTCTGGATGAACTAGGTTTACAATTGACGGATCAGCTGTCTGGTCTACCACAAGCATCCGGCTCGTTAACTGTATCTGGTACGAAACAGCCAGTTGCAGCTGCTGCAGGAACCGATGACGGTGGTAACCTCGCGGATGCAGATGCAGATTTACAAGCTAGACTCGAAAATTTACGACGCGAATAAAAATGCGTAATGTTGAAAGATGTATAAAGTATGTAAAAAAAAAAGCATTGACTTTGTAAGCATATATGATTTTATACGCTCTACAGCTTTAGTTAGAGGTATGGATACTTTAGTGTAGCGTTTGCACTTGAATTCATTCATTTAGATGTACAATCTGTAATATATAAAAGTGTTAGTTAAAACAATTCTTCGAGAAGAAAGGCATCTATGTTGCCCGAATTATTTATTAAGTATTATTTTTACATTACCGTATGTTACTTTTTTTATAACAATGGAGCAACATTTTTTCACGTAAAAAAAATTAGTAAAGAACACGCCGAATTACTTATTGAATCTTACGCTTATACCTACTACGTACTACGTATCGAGAGGGCTACCGATTAAAATGCAATGGACAAATTTTAAAATAAAGTGTATCTTGTCATTGCATTTTATTAAATATTAGTCTTCTTTTTTAAACTTTTAAACTATCATGGTTTCTCATGTGGTTTCCCGCCATTTTTGTTCAAGTGAATAAACATCTAGCGGTGAAGAGGTCGAACTAATTTGCGGAGTTTGGTCAGCCCCTCTATCGGGAAAACGCTCAAGTTTGTCCTCGATAGTTCCTTTTTTTACTGCTAGATGGCGGTATCTACATACTGTTTTACCGACATGATGGTAATATATCGACAGGTCGGTAAAAAAGAAACCGTGTAAATGGCGCCATGTAACAGTAAAAAAAGGAACTATTGAGGACAAACTTGAGTGTTTTCCCGATAGAGGCGCTAACCGAACTCCGCAAATTAGGTCGGCCTCTCCAACACTAGATGGCGACGACAATAATAGTGTATGGCGCCATCTAGTCGTAATAGTGGAAACTATTTTGACTAGAAACTTGGACGTTTTGTCGTCAGATGACGCCACTAAAGATAAAAAAAATTATATGGTTAAAAAAATAACTGACAAAAAGGAATTAGAAAATATTACTTACCTAATATTAGATATTAATTAAAATATCAAAGAAAGAGAATGCGAAGGGTTTGTTAAGGCCATGGAATTTATAGGGAAAGAAAAAGGAAAGTGATATTCTTGATTGGGAGAAATAAATAATTCCGCGAGAAATATGAAATATTATCTCTATTAAACAAAATGTACATATACATAATAATGCGCAGTGGATAATCATTCTAATATCCTGACCGTGAAATACAGGTATAAAATAGAAGTCTGGTCTGGTTTGAAACATGGCCTAGTAGACGTTGAAAATGAATACGAACGGTTCAATTAATTGATCGTAGTGCACTGAATCGATAATTCGGTATCGTTATAGAAAGTTTCAATAAACGTATCTATGCACAGAACTCTCTAGTACGGTATTATCGAGAGAGAGAGAGATATATATATATATATAGGGAAAGTGAAGACAAAAGTAACCAAAAGAAAATAAAGGAAAACGTTTGTTCTTTTACGATAATACTAAAGCAGAGGAACGAAGAAAACGAGAAGCGCACGCGAAAGTCCGAAGTAACCGATACATATTTCTAGAAATCGTTTGTTACGATATAGCAAACCAGTGTACGATAAACCACTATTCTATCTTAATTATATTTAGAGAGTATCAACGAAGTTACTGTTAAAAGTGCTGGTTTATCATTCTCATTTCTTTTATCTGCCGTAAGGACGTTCGATTCCGAATGGGTTCTCGTACATCCGTGTTCGAACATCTCTATCGTAACCTGATCACGTGCTTCTGTTTGCTACACACTGAAATCACTATCGCGTGCCCTTTCGTAATTCCTCCGTTCCTCGAATGGTAAATCCTATAGAAATACGATGTAGTTTACAAAACTGTGATGGGACCTTCTGTCAATCACATGTATATATATTGTCAATATCTTTTAAACATCTCAGAGGTACCGCCCAAGCACAACGTACCCCAAGCTAGAATCTTTATATCGAGGAGATATCTTGTAGCGCCCCCTCGTCGTGTTTACTTAGAATTAAACGCGTTTGAAAATTCGCGCGTGTTCGATACTCCGCTAGTCACACGAAGTACTGAAATTTATTGGATAGTAATCGTAATTGATAGTATAGATGATGGTAATAAACACTACGCGAAATAAAAGTGTTACCAATTTTATGATATCGGGGATGGATTTGTCTCGCTTGTAGTAAAACGAATTTATACGAGTTTGCGATGTTGGTCGATCAACGACCTGGTAACTTTTTTGGCGGGAAAAATACTACACTCGCAAGCGATGTTACATTAAATCGTGCGGAAGAATGAAGAATTCTTTTCGGTTAGTTTCTATCCACGCCTTTATGTTCGTTCGTTCGCAAATTGTTCACGTAAACAAATAGTTTTTTTTTACCCTGATATTTGTGCAGTCGAACGGAAATTAACGATCGCGAAGGAACAGAATCGGAAATAGTCTGCTTCGAGTACGTTTACAACTGTGTTTCTTCGATGGTACCTAAAGTCGCCGATGTTTCTTAAATAGCACCGTTTCTATGGTTATCGTTCTCTCCAAATACAATTTTATACGCATATTTATCAGAGTCGCTCTGGAAATTTTTACTTGGTACTTATCGTAACATCGAAGGTATGTTTTTAAATACTCGGTACTTGGTTCGAAAGAAAAATCGTAAACGAGAGTCGCGATTGAGGAAGTGTCAGGTAAATTCTAGAGAGACTATGAATTTAAAATTGACAGCGCTAAAAGTTTAACAGTCAACGTCATCCAAATGAAATTGATTTCCCAGAGTTCCCGCGCAAAGTTTGCAGAACGAACCTGATGCATTTGCTATGACGTGCGGTATTCTACGATATAATAGAAAGTCGTACGCAACATCGAACCTCGTGTTATTACCGCGATAATTATTATGCTTCTCATTGGATGTAGGGGGAATAAATATGCGCGAAGGACAATTCTTTTTTTTCTTCATAAATATTCGCTATATAGGTGTGGGATTATTAGACCTTATACACGGTGTCTGTGTCTGTGTGTGTGTGTGCGTGTGTGTGCATTATGTACGTTTGTATGCATTTGTTCTTACGTGTACCGTACATACTCGCATGCATGTATGAAGATAGGTCACTATACACACACGCAACGTACATATACAGGGTGTTCCAAAAATGTTGGAAGTCGTTGAAAGGGGTGGTTCGGGAGGTGATTTGAAACAACTTTTTCCTTAGCGAAAATGTTGTCCGAGGGTTATTGAAGGAGATATTAACGGAAAACCCCGACCAATCAGAGCGCGAGTATGCGGATGGAGCGTAAGCTACGCACTAAGCGGTTGCGTTCATACGCTACCACGAGCGCTACATCGGCATACTCGCGCTCTGATTGGTCGGGGTTTTTTCTTAATATCTTCTTACCGAAGCCTCGGACAACATTTTCGCTAAGGAAAAAGTTGTTTCAAATCACTCCCCGAATCACCCTTTTCAAGGTGTTACAACATTTTTGGGACACCCTGTATAGTACACCATTTCATGAGCCTCCATTGACAATATTGTCAATATAAGGGTGTTCGAAAAATGTTGTAACATCTTGAAAGGGGTGGTTCGGGAGGTGATTTGAAACAACTTTTTCCTTAGCGAAAATATTGTCCGAGGGTTATTGAAGGAGATATTAACGAAAAACCCCGACCAATCAGAACGCGAGTATGCCGGTGGAGCGGCCGCGGTAGCGTATGAGCGAAGCCGCCTAGCGAGTAGCCTACGCCACACCGGCATACTCGCGCTCTGATTGGTCAGTGTTTTCCATTAATATCTCCTCAACCAAGCCTCGGACAACATTTTCGCTAAGGAAAAAGTTATTTCAAATCACCTCCCGAACCATCCCTTTCAACGACTTCCAACATTTTTGGGACACCCTGTATATACAAGGCTGTGTCAAGCACAGCCTACATTAGACGCAGCGTTCGAATCTGACAGCTTTCTTCGTTATTATTTTTTGTTCGTTTCTTAATTTGCTTGCGGAGTTACGAATAGGAAACCTTAAATCGATTTACCTACGGTAGGTATGTGCGAATGTATCCCGATCGAGCATAACGATGCAAATCAATGGTTTTATATCGCGTCGAAGTGGGTTAAAACAATCGTATCGAGGAAGACTATATCACTGTCGTTAGACTACGATGCTAGATTCAGAAATAAAGTAATCGTATAACAATTGGTTGGGTCGAACCACGGATTCGCACATGCCTGATCTATAGTAACTACTATAATAATTTTATTACGGCGATCTCCGTCTCGTGTACGTATATTTTTCTTTTTACAACTGTTTTCGCGAACCGTTTCTGTACGCGGGTAGTATATGTATAGTAATCGTATATAGAATGCTTGCGTGACGGGTATTATATCGAACAAGAACAAAAAAGAACGCGTCAGAGGACTGGTCGAAAAAATCAGTTTGATCGTGGACGTTCGTAGAATTGTGGGCGAGCGACAAATTTATTAGGCTTATTTGACTCAAAGTATTTGTAGAAAGTAACGAATTCATCCTTACGCAATCAACGTAACGTATTCTTAAAAACAAGACAACATGTTCGAACGTTCACGAAATTGTGATAGATTGCCGGTATATGTATGTATGTATGTATGTATAGTATATTGGTTTTGTATTCTCAGTAAGATATTTACAAAAAAAGTGTAGCAAAGTACGCTCGTTTGTAACATATGAAGTATAATATCACTGGGATCCGTGACATTATTTTTTTTCCATCTTTGGAGAGATATCAATCCTTTTCGTACGTGCGCGATTGTATTTCACTATGTTCTACGTTAACACTTGTGTAAGTTGGTTTGATATTTGAGT
The DNA here is from genome assembly GCF_026283585.1 of Hylaeus volcanicus. Classification (NCBI taxonomy): domain Eukaryota; kingdom Metazoa; phylum Arthropoda; class Insecta; order Hymenoptera; family Colletidae; genus Hylaeus; species Hylaeus volcanicus. The sequence goes on along the minus strand of NC_071977.1, from coordinate 2,016,567 downwards.
CAACTTCGCGAACTACTACTATTTTTATTATTATTATTATTATAATTATTATTATTTTCATTTTTCTTTTTTTTGCTTCTTTTAACTAGGTTTTGTCGCAGTCAGTACCGTTTTAACGTGTAATGGATACAGGAGTCCGGCCGTTACGTTAACCCTTTATTTCTCTTAATTGTCTCTCAATCGTTCATCGTGCATAATCTACCCGGTGAAAATTTTGTCAACGTACGTGTCTCGATCGTGAACATAGAAAGCTTCGGATATCTCGTTAAGGAATTACTTGACTCGCTTTTGCCCGCATCTCTTCGTCTAAATAAAGGGTTAATCCCCGTTCTGCTGTTTGTGGTATACTCTTGTTGTCGAATGGTCCGATAGTTATTGCGGTATTACGAGCGTTTTGCGACGATCTCGACTTTCCTGCGCCCCTCTTTATACGAGATTGAACATTCGTTTGCGACGCCCATGAATTTACGGACGTACTCTATTTACTTTGGTCCTTTGCGAATTACGTTTCGTTCGGTAATTCAGGGTCGCTGGCGGAGCCTCTCTTCCACGAAGCTGTCGCGAACACTGTCTGCCTGTTCCCCTTCGCTTTCAAAAATACTAGCGAAAAGAAGTAAACAAACGAATATATTGATATGTCGTAAATGCGTGAAACCATAGCTACATTTTTTTATGCTTTCTCTTGAAAAGAACCATACGTCCTTACGGAACAGTGTCGTCAGCTTTCCCGTTCTCGTTTTTTCCCCCGAATCTCTCGAATAGTAATAACGCAATAACATCCGCTACTTTGGAACAGCAGTTCCACGCGTCTTATATTCTAATCGCGGTTCCTCGATTTCTCGAACAAACGCTACCGAAGCATCGTTACACTTGGAAATTATCTACGAGAATCAATCGTTTTATTTATATACACGGTAAAAAGAAAGTTCCCGTCGCCCCTGCCGCGCGCACCGTTGATAATAAGGAAACGACGAGTCCCCACGAGAGAACACGATCGTTTATCGTACATTCTAATGGTACAGTGTCTCGTGGCGACTCGTTTTCTTTTGTATTTACGCGAAGAAAGGAAAAGCGTCGACCTATCGATCCGGAACTGAATTGGACCTGGGACTATACCAACAATTTTTTGGATTCGAATACTTTACGGGTACGTTAAGTACTCGGACGACATTCGTCGAGTGTTGAAACGTTCGAAGCCTGCAAAATTTTATGAAATAGCCCCAGCTTTTAGCCGATAAGTGAGCGAAACCGAATGTATCCGAATAGTCCGCGAACATAGTGCACAGAAGATATTTTACCTTACGGATAGTTGGAACGTGTTACAGTTTCAGGAATGGGAAAGGGGATTTAGTGATCGTAACAGGTGTTCAGCGATGAAAAAGATTAGGAACCACGGACCTAACGCTTAAACTAAGACTACGTATCACCGTTCGAGGCTAGAATGGATTTCCAACGGGGGTCAATCAAAGACGAACGGATTAAACAAGTGAACGAAGAAACATTTTTTGGTCAAGCGCTTAGACGAACGATACAAATCTCTATTCTATCAAGTGTCGCTTATCGATGAATACCTTTGTTTGCCGATCTGTGCGCTTACGTCGGAAACGGTTTTATTTTACATATTTACACGTCGCCTTCCTCTTCGTTTAACCTACCCCCTAATCCCTTTTCACGCCTCGCGTTCACGCCCCCTTTCTTTTGGTACACAGCGAATGATATTAGATATTGTTTGCAACTCAACACAATGCACCGATATATTACGTCATGGATATACGATTTTATACGCTAGAGATCTTAGATAGTTGCGAGACGTAGCGTTCCTCCTCGGTTTACGCGGTACCTGGTAGACACGAGCAAAGGTCTCATCAAATTTTATCCATCTCTAGTTCTTGGTGTGTTTGCCTCTAGAAAAAGAACGAGAGAAAATCCAGGATGATCCATCTGCTTTCGATAGACTAAACGCAAAGAAACCGCGTAGGTACCGCGCGTAATCCGCAAGGATAACGCTACAGAGTCGTTCCACGCGAAACAAGCGACACATCTTGGAGCAACATTTCGAGTTTGGCTGAGGAGTTAACTTAAAAACATCATCTTTTAACGCGACGTTTCTTCGTTCGAAGGACTCGTTAAGATAGCTAGACTACCTGTAAACCCCGAGAGGATCCAAGAATCCCAGATCTCTGTATTTAATGCGTTGGGTCAAGACTAACGAAAGACTGCAACGTATCGAAATCTCAGCCAAGACCAATATGTTGCTAAAAAAAAGATGGCTGGTTTCACGCGAAACGACGTTCTCGAGTAAAGCTTTACGAACTGATTAACTTCCCCGATAAGTGATCCGCCTGACGGCGCGGTAGCGCAACGAGCGCGACGCTTGAGAAACCGACGCGCAGAGGATTGTGCGCATGACTCGAGCACAGGCCTCGAGTCATATAGTCCAGACCTGCACCTTCTCCGCGACGATGCACCAGCTCGCGTGGTCGTAGTAGGACGAGATAATGTGCAAGTTCTCCACGTATTTGTTGATCAGTTGGTCCAGCTCGCCCTCCCTGAACACGTGATAGTACTGATGGTATGTGATCGCACCGCCGCCGCGGTCCGACGGCAAGGACTCCTGGGACGAGGACGCGCTCAGGGTGTCGTTGCTTCTCGTGGTGGTAACCAGGCAATCGGTGCTGCGTTTGCTGTTGTCTGGGTACCTGGATGGCGTTTCCTCGGAGGCGGATCGCCTTTGTATCTGGAGTCTGCGTTTCTCCGCGTACGATTTCGGGTACTCCGTGTTGTTGGACGACAGAAGGGACACCATGCTGCTGCAGAGCCTCCCCGTCGACTCCGCGTGGCTACCGTCGCTGAGGCTGATCGTATTGTCGATGGAATCGCCGATGTCGCTCGATTCCATTGAGTTCGCCGCCCTGAGATACGCTGGCTTGGAAGGATGCTTATCCAACGAAGCGTTCTCCCTTTCGTTCATGAACTCGCCGGTGTTCGAGACCATCACGAAGTCCATTATGTCCTCGGACGTGCTTCGGTGCATCTTGTCTTCGAACTCGTTCAGATTGCCGACATCCGAGCCTATCTTCTCGGTGCTCTCTGTGAAACCGTTGCTATTGCTGCTCAGCCAAGCGATCGTGTTAGACATGTCGTTGTATTTACTAGGCTTCACGGACCTGGCTAGGTTGATTTCGTACGGCATCGTACCGCGCTTGTCCAGGTCTCCTCTCGTCGTTGACAACGTGTCATACAGGATCTGAGTGCTTCTGTCCACCTGGTTCTCGAGTTTCCGACCGTACTGATCGGTGTCTTGCATCAGATTCTCGCTGAGCTTCTCGGTGACGTCTATCAAATGCTTGCGGCACTCCTCGCTCCAGGTGTCCTCTACTTCGGGCAACTGGTAGCTGTCGATCAAACCTGAGTGCTTAGTTCTGAGTTTGCTTTCACCGGTGAGCGACGTTTCGACGGTCTGTTGCGTCGGTTGAGACGAGTGCGATCGACTTTGCGTTTTCTGGATGGCTGTCTCCACGGCGTCCTCCAAGGAGCTGGCGACGGTGGCTACCGCCTCTATGAGCCTCGAAGACTGAGACGAAGTGCTGTCCCCTTTGGTATCTTCTTCTTTAGAGTCTGCCACGTACCCCGACGACTCATCCGCGGTCGTGTCGCTGGGATCCGACACGTTCTCCGCAGAACTGTCCAACACTTCTGACTCGGTGCCCTCGGACTTGGTGCTCTCCTTTTTTATGTACCTGTAATTCACGAAGATGTTGTGAGTTGTATATATATACTCTATATTAATTTCATACAGGTTTATTCTACGTACCTTTCATCGGAGATCACGCTGATCACCGAGCCCACCGACTCAGGCGAGGACACTCCGCTGGAATCGCTGTCCAAGTCGTCCGTTTCGGGATTGAATAACTCCAGGGAGAGCAACCGCGGCAGAACTTTCGTAACGGTCTCCAAACGACCGCTGGCCGTGGTCGAGGCGCGCCTAACCAGGGGAAAGGATGGCTTTGTTCGCGTCGCGAAACCTGGTTTCTGTTTCAACAGCTCCTTTATCTGATTCAACCTGGCTTTACGGCTGTCCTCCTCCTTCGCGATCTCCTGGCTCTTCTCTTGCGACGCTATCTCGCAGGGTTCCTCCGTAGTTGGTAGCAGGGGAGCGGTGTCCTCGATGGTCTTGGGCTCCTCGATGTCGACGGTCTCCGACATGGACCGATAGGCGCGTATGGCTTGCAGATTGGGTTTCTTCCCTTCGAAGGAACTATTTCTACTGGGAACCGTCTCGACCTCGCTGTTCCTTCTGCTCGGCTGCAGGTCTGTATTCGGTGACTGACTATTACCGTTCGAGACGTCCGTTTTCTTTGCGACAATCGTCGTTTCCTCGGGCAACGGTTGCGGGGCAGAGGTTGTGGAAGCAAAAAACGGCCTCGTGAACATCGGATTGAGGGTACGAGGAGACAAACCAGGCGGACTGGGCGGAGGCAAGGACTTGCTCGTAGCTGGGAACTGTTTGAGCAGGGGCGATATGGAAATGAGCTTGAGCCTCGCATTGGATATATCCGGTGGATATTTAACGCGCGGCGAAGGAGGAGCTGACGTGCTGCCTATCTGGTAACCAGTGGCTACCGGTATAATATCCGCCAAAGGCGGTGCGTCCTGCTTTGGCACGTAGATCACGGACGCGAAACTGTCCTCGGAGTCGACGCTCGTGTCGCTCTGCAGACTGCTGTCCTTGGACGAGTCTGAACCGTCCTCTCGAGACAGGCGTCTCTCGACGCCCTCCGCTTCCTTCTTCGGCGTAGCCGCGGGCTGGTTTTTCTCGTTTGCTTTCGTTTTCGACGACTCGTCGTTGGCCGTGTCCGATGCCGGCGTATCGCTGTCCACCGACTTCCAACCCTGAAGGATCTTCACGAAACCGTTCTTGAGCGACAACCCCGACACCTCGATGTTTGTCGTCGACTGTCTAATCTTGTTCGTAAGGCCACTTTTTAACAGCTGAAACCTTCTAGTCGCGTTGCCAGAGTAGAGGGACTCTCTGAGAGCTTCGAACGTGTTTCCTTTGTAGATCAGATCCTCGTTTAGGGATGCCTGCTTCGTTATGTTCCGTCGCAACCTCTTCTTCTCCTCCAGCCTCTCCGTGGACATCAGCTCCTCGTTCATCGAGCTCTGTTTCACGATGCTCCCTCGCTTCGAGCAGTGACTGGATGTTATCTAGGGAACAAGAGCAGACAAAAAAATAGAAAAATATTGGTAACGGTGCAGTTACGCTTCGCAGTATACGATTGATTCTACGCACTTGAAAGTCTGGAACGTCCTTAGTTAGATCTTGAATGGCAGTGTAATCAGGATTTTCCAAACCGACGTCGTCAACGTGAGACTTCTGCTTGACTAACCGTGGCTTCGAGCCACTCATCGACGATGAGGTCCTGGAATCGCCGTCCAAATTCGTTTCGGACGTCAACACGGAACACAGACCGGGGATGCTGGATCTGGACCTCACCAGGTCCACCCGTTGGATCTCCAGGATGTCGCCGAGGCTCTTTGACTTGATGCTCAACGAATCCGACTGCTTGTTCAGCGTCACGTTCACGTTCTCGACGCGGCGCAACTCGATGGGCAGCTCGTCCACGTCGGGAGGCTCGTCTTGCTCGTAGTCCCTTCGACTCTTCCCGCTGCCGCTCTGCCAGCTTTCAAGAAACCAAGGCCGACTTCCGGATCCACGTCTACCTCCGGCTAGTTTCTGAAAACCGTCAATTCCCGTCCATCACACGTTCCATCTAGAATCCATCGTTAAGTCTATTAAAAAAGAAACATCGGCCGCGATAGTCCGACCCGAATGGGTCCTCGCTGTCGCGGACCGCTCTTCCATTGCGTTCGAAGCACATTCCGCAAGCAGTTACCCTACTTTTTGGCGGGAACATTGCCACGTTCGCGACACGGAATCGATAACGCTTCCCAACGATTTAGGTACGTATCGCGGGACACGTTATCGCGCCGAGATGTTAAGAAAAAGTAATTTCGTCCCGATGCACGCGAATGGGCCACGCGCGCGACACCCAAGGTTGCCGTAATTGGACGGCGACATTTCTTTACGTTACAAGCTTTCCGAGAGGCAAATCGGAAACATTCTCGTGACTCGACGTTCTCTTTAACGCGATTAAATGGAACAAATAATTCCAATTGTTTATTAGCGCAGGATTCCGTCTTTGTTACCTGCAAAGCGCGGCGAAAAAAGCTGTAGCAGGTCTCGTTGGGGCTGGATAGGCTGCTGGTAGACGGCGACGGGCTGAATATCGGGTCGATCCAATAGCTCTTGCTTTTGCATTTTCGTTGGCTGTTCCTGAAGCAAGAACGCCATTAGCCGTAATTATCGTAGTCACGATGGCTCCGGAAAGCTTTCGCGAGCGTTGAAGCAAGGACGCGGAGGGGGTCGAAACGTAATTTCGCCACGGCAATTTCCCACTCGCAACGTAGACTCGGCCGAAAAAGGCTCCGTGCGCCCGTACAACGCAAGATAAAGTTGAAATTCCGTATCGGAGAATTGCGACAAATTACGGGAGCGAGCACTAAATGCGCAGAGACATCTCCGACCGAGTTTTACGTTCAGGGATCGGTAAACGGATACGAATAAATTTTTAAGCGGTCGGTCTTCCTCGTGAGGATTCGATCGATGATGTACCTTTTGGAAGATAAGTACTTTTGAGCGTTTTGATTAGAGTGCACGTCGTTGAGGTTCGGCGCTCCGGTGCGTTTCGACCTGTCCAGCGCGGAGTTCGCGCAATACGCTTTGGGCCATGGCACTAAAACATCTTGAGACTCGAACTGGAAGCAAAAGAAATATTGTTTTCTGACTGTGCGTCGTTTAACTTCGCTCAAAACATCGAAAGGCTCGAATAGAAACCAAAGGTCGTGCGTTTAACAATCGCGAAGACGGTATTTAGAAAAATTGTGACCGAGAAGGAAATTGCGAAATTATTCCCGGTGTTGATTCAAAGATCCATTAGGCAACGGCTTCAGCCTGAAAAAGAAAAGATCGGAATACCGGCGATACATTCGAACGGTTTACCTGGACTATGTGCATCGAAACAATCGTATCGATTGGTCGTCATGTTCGCGTGGGCGTATTTCATAGGCACGCTCGAATACCATTCCGATTCAATCGTATCGGATGACGGAATTTTTAAACCGGCTCGAATAGCGAACATCTGTCGCCGAATCCTTGGAATAATCGGGAACCGAGAGCGTCTCGAACGCTCCGAGCGTTATGCGCAGCATTCTATACTCGTTAGAGGCAATAGCATTGGCGTCGCTAATATAGATCGTCGCTATATGTATACAGGTTGAGACCGTGAGAGGAATTTTGATAAATAATAGTGGAAATAGGAAACAATTACTGCGGAAGGCTTCTCGAATCATTTCATTCTATACTCCGATAGCATTACTGTTTCAGAAGTAAACAAACTGGGACTATGCCTTTGATAATCATGCATTTGATAATATAAGAATAGAAATAGAAATTTAATTACTCCGGAAGACTTCCTGAATCAAGTTCATGTATTAGGTTGTCCGAAAAGTTTCTTTCGTAATTTGCACTCAATTATTTTGTGCGGTAGTGTTTATATATTGGGTTGTCCGGAAAGTTCATGCCTATTTTTAAAAGAAAAATTCAAAGGCGTATTTGAATATCGATGCATATTTATTGAATTATACATGTACCATTTTGTTCCACAATCTTTGCATCTTTTAAGAAGCGTACACATGTTATTTGTTTTCAGCTATTCCGACATATTCAGACCTGTACCGCCCACTAAAAATCGGCATGGACTTTCCAGATAGCCCAATAAATAGACAATCTAATTTCTTAGATGTTGATGTTGTAACAGTAACGGAGCAAAATGAATCGTAGACACGAAATATTGTCTATGTATTACTTAGTAATGAAATAGAAGAAACTTTTGGGACAACCTGATACATTGAAATATCAATGGGAATTGATAGGAAAATCTCTCGGGCGTTGTTTTACCTTTCTATGCCTTTGTTCCATAGCCCATACGGATATGACTAAACGGCCACCGATTCGCAGTACCCGAGCGAGTTCTTTCAGCGCGTGAACCCTCCTCTCCGTCGTGGCGAAGTGGTGCACCACAGCGATCGAAAGGACCGCGTCGAAACTTTCATCTCGAAACGGCAGGGCAAGATTGTCGCACATTAGCACCTGCAAGACGACAGAGTCTCGTTACCTCTGGTTTCGTCGAGGGAATCTTTAACCATTCATCGCTGGCAACGACGCGGTACTTGTAAATAAATAACCGTGGTTAAAGTACAGTCCAGGGACGTCAGTAGAGACTATAGAGACGCTTCTTAGACAGGATTCGTTTCGGATCATCTATTATCTTCTCTTTCCTTATCCTCTCTGTAAAACACTGTGAACTTTCTGTTTGTTTACATTACATATTTACATTGACGTGAATTTTAACATCGGGAGTTACGACATCCAGCTAACTAGGAAAAGGGTATCCCGAGGAGACAACGCTCCGGATACAATTAAGCCGAGTAATTACGATTAGACCGAGAGAGCAGGATACGGATGTAAGAGTCTGTTTCCTGCGCGATTCGATTCGCGTTTTCTTCAAAATGATATATTCACCTCATTTTCCTTCTCACGCGCGATATCCGTGAAACGCTTGCACCGGTCCACTCCCACCTTAAAGATGCTGTGATTAACGCTGAGGTACTTCCCGTTACCACAACCTGAACAGACCAACGTAAGCGTGAGTCATTCAACTTCCATCGTCGCGTCGAAACATCGTCGAACGCTTCTTTCTATGTATCGCGGTTATTGGGACACTCTGTATACAGGAAATGGCCGCTGTGTGTTTAACGACTGTTTACGGGAGAATATTCTGCCATGTTTTGGTTGGCCACTGTTTACCTTAACACTTTGCGATGCTTTGTACACAGGAGCCTGAATAAATTGATCCCTCAAAGTCACTCCAGGGCGACGCTGATTCTACATTCTACGAAAGAAAGTGAAAGGTCTATCGGACGAGTGTAATACGAGTATAAGAGTGGAAGTCGTGTCGTGACCTTGAGAGGTCAAATTTTGTTGGCCCTGAACTCTTCTCTACTCAACAGATCCAAGCCATCGAATGCTTCGAACTGTACGCGTTACTTTCTCTGCAAGCCATTCCCTGCTCTCAGCGTCCAAAATTCTAGCTAATTAATTTGGCGAGAACATCTTAATTTCGAACGAATTAAAAATCTAGGGCGAAACATTCTCGATTATCTTCGGAGTGCCTTTGAGTGCCTCTTAGTGTCTGAATGCCTTTGAGTGTCCGAGTGCCTCGGTCTAGCCAGTCTGAGAGCCAGAGGTCGGCTCCTAAATCCGTTTCAGATCAATGATAAGTGGATGCTAGGCGGAGTGCATGGTTGTCGGCTTCAAAGTTCGCCGGTCGATGAGTTTGTGTAATGGAGAACGGATCCCACGGTATTTCAGAGGCGTGCATGCGACGTGGGATCGTGTGTACGTACACGCGCGCAACCGATCCGTGTAATCTACACGGATTCGCGTTGATACATCCGCGGTGAGGTCAATTGATCATGTGAAAGCGCGAGTGACCGGAGAGCACGGAGGAAAAAGCGAGCAAAGGAAGGAAACACAGGCCACGCGACCGTAAACGTGCACACAGGTGTGCATGGGTCCGATTGGGCGCGGTCAGAGGTGGCCGAACGGTATGAAAATGTTCAACAACGATTAAAAGACGAATGAAGTTAGCCTGCGCGAAGCTGCCAGCTACCTTTGTGGAAGTTCGTTAATAAATTAAAATTCCGATTTCGTTTTCCATAGGTCTTATACTTCCTGATCGATTAACACGTTCCGTACCACCGGTGGTACACGCCGCCCTATGGTACATAAAACTGTGAACCA
>NC_071977.1:2000364-2006632 GCF_026283585.1 Hylaeus volcanicus | reverse complement strand
GTGGTTCACAGTTTTATGTACCATAGGGCGGCGTGTACCACCGGTGGCTCGCGCTCGCGTGTCCATCGGATGTCGCGTACCGCCGCGCCGCCCCACGGCGAGAAACACGAATAGCAGCGTCGGCGTGAACGTGTTAAACTAGTAGTTCCATCGATTAAAACTATCGGATTACTTTTTTGGACAATTTTAAATGGGAGTTCTTGGATGATCCTTCCACTTAAAATTGTTTAACGAATTAACCAATAGTTCCCAATCGATGCTACTAGTTTAATCGACGAGGAACTGTAGAACTGTCGAAAACGAAGTCTGAACTGTTAATTATTTCTGCCAGCTCCGCGCAGACACGAAATTAACTAATCGAAGAGGTAGAGCGATTAAACGCAGCCGTTGGAACAAGTTGGACGTACCAATGTCGCAGACGAGGGCGCCCGGCTCCAACTCCTCGAGAAACTGATAGATCCGCGGCCAGTGTCTGCTCTGGACAGTCTTCTCGGCGCATTGTTCGTAAACTTCATGGACGTAGGCTTGCTCCAACGCCACCGACCGAGCTATCTGCTCTCCGTCGCTTTCAGACATCCCTCTCGCTAAGATGGTCTAGCCTCATCCACACGCGTGTCCGCGATACTGCAACCAAATCAGTCGTTCTTTGTGAACACACGCAGAGGGTAATCATTGTCTTCGGGACGCGACAGTGTTTCGAAGTAAACACTGTCGAGGTGCGAAGTTGAACGATTGGTAGAGCGAAGAGTGTTGTATGAGAGGAGGATGAGGGATTGTAAGATGGTCGCAACTTTGTGACTCACAGGTTTTTTGGAAAGTGGATGATGCAGACTCGAATCTAATAGAAAATGCAGTGCGTAGTTTACACGAAAAAAAAAAAAAAATAGAAACAAAAATACACATGCCGAATTGAGTAACCTCCTCCTTTTCAAAGTCGGTTAAAAAGGAGACGTACTAAAAGAGATTTACTTGTTAGTGGCATAAATTGTACGAAACGGAGTTGCAAAACTTTACCAAGCTCCGATAAAATTAGTACGTTTAATTTCGAAACAGCCTAACCGCGAAGCCTAACATTTCCGCGTAAACTTGCAGTCGCCCTCTGAGCCACCCTTGCATGTATGGCTGATTGAAACAGACCCCCTTTCAATTCAACCCTGTTGCGTTTTCGTTCGCTCATTGTCTCGTCGACAAAACGGGCGATAATTCTTTGTGTCTTTGTCACGTTCGACGAACAAGAGTCGCTCGGAGTTGCTTCGATCAGCCAAACGGAAAATTGGCTTTCACTTTGACAGAGCTAACGTCCTCGACGTGATTCGATAACTCCTGGGATAGCATCCGCGTGATTCGCTGAAAACGTCCGATGGGATAGGGCAACGGTCGGTGCCGAAATTTCAGATAAATGACTATAATTTCCCGTGACTAACATTTCCCATCCGTCGACGTGATAACCATCGCAAAGCTGCCATCATTCGCGGTTCCAGATAGCCGAGGTTTCTGTTTTGTGTTGAAATTTTACTCGAGTCGAACGTAGGAAAGAGCAGATATCGAAAGAGAAAGAAGTCCGAGGAAAAAAAGCAGTCGGCAGAAGCGTGTCGGTGAGACAATAATAATTTAACAATAACATATTCGGTTAGGATCGTATTGTTGGAAATCCTGTTTATATTTTTCTCCTAACACAGTATTTTCCTTTGCCTTCTCCGAACCTTAACTTCCTCTTTTCCACCAGGTCTCTGTCCGTCAAGAACTCGTAAAATTCCCACCCCCAAAAACTTTTTCCCACGCCAACCGATCTCGCTCACGGTCGCCTACGACCGATTCAACCGATCATTCCGGGCAGTCAACCGAGCTTCTTCGTGTACATGTTAATGTTAGAAACCTAGAGCAAGGAGTAAGAGTGTTTAATAAATAACTTGTTAAGATTATTTCCTTTTAACTTCTATCTGGTTCTCCAGCAATATACTGCTCGCTCGCCGAGCGTCAAAAGTCTTGCACTTGTCCAGTCTTTACTGTAACGCTTCTTATCATTCTCGATCGGTTGCGAATCTCTCAAAGTCCACAAACGCGCGGCGAGCTCGATAAATCGGTTTTTATTTCTTGCCGCTCGATGAAAGCAGATTATTCGCGTAATCGTGCCGCGATTGAATAACCAACGTGGCGTCCTGCCGACACGGGAATCGCGTAATCGGTAAAGTGATTTACAGCTCTCCGTTCGCGAGGTAAGGGGGCATCTACGGACCGATCGTCTTCGTTCGAACGATCGAGATCCGCCGTTAGGGTCTAATGATTCGCAACACGTGGCTCGTGCACAGTAGCGCATTTACCTTGTTCACTGCCAGCCTGATACTCTTGAAAATTTCTACCGTGATTGAGTTTCGTTTACGGACCGTTGAAAACTGCATGATCGAACATTTATCGCGGTATTGATTTTTCTAACTTCAGGAATTCAAATTTAATTCTACGATATTGTTTAAGTAACGAATTTCTGGTGTTAAATATTTCGAATTCCTGTTACGGTGCTTGCGGAATCTGTAATTATTGTGTGTCTGTTGTTATTGGTAGTTTTCGTGTCGCTTATAAGAGCAACTTTAAAGAGATTAACCCTTTGCGCTCTAGGCATTTTTTTTATAGAATCAAATCCAGTCCGTTTTTATAATAAATTTCTGTGAAACCAAAAACTCTACTTCGAAGAGAAACCATCTACGAACATTCATGACTCGATGCATTATTATTTCAACGAATAATTAGTTGTATTCTGACGTAAGTGCGTTTGAAATTGTACGTTCACAAAATCACTTTTAAATTAAAGGGTTGATATAAAAATCATCATTTATCGTATCCTTTCAGCTTGTATAATTGGTCATCGTTTTTCGTTCCTACTCGAAAGTCTGAAACATTAAAAAATAATTACATGCTCCTCGGTGCATTCGTCGCTCTTTATTATTCCTTATTGTTCGTATGCGAGAATTAAAAATTGTTTAGAGTGTTTGCAAAGTGCTGGTACGCGATCGGACGGTGACGTTACTTTTATTTGGTCATCCGCCGATTGATATTCCGTAATCGGTCGCCGACGAAGGATTCCGGTTCCGAAGGTACCGGTTTTCATACTTTCTCGTCACTTTCTTTTACCGAACGCTCGCTGGTAGCCTCCGCTTTGCGTTCACCCGCTTCGAAACTCGCACCGAGCGTTCGCATGCGACCCTGACAACTTAATCCGCTGGTACACATAGGAGTGCGGCACTTTCTTTGCGTTTCTTCCCTTCTACATCCTTCTACGTTCGTTAAATATATATATATTAAGCGCGGAAATGAATTCGGTGGTTTCGCATTCGCTGTTCACGATTTCTGAAAAACAGGCTTTTTTGTTTGATAGAAGGGAAGGGATCAAATCGGTTCGTTAAAGGTTAAAAATACCAGTTTCACGGTACTTCCGACACCGAAATAGCACCTCGAATACTTCCGCCTTTGAGGGTGGTTTCCAACAGGGGTTCACTCTGCACGAGTACAGAGGACTATTTTTAGGCGTTTCCACGGTCTGAACGAAATCGTCCGTGGGAAAACACGACCCTAACTTTCATCCACCCTTCGTAACCGAAGGCCACGCTGCTACCTTGCTGCTCCAGACATCTTTTAACGCTACAACTAGCCGGTCGGTCAATTAGACCCATCGTTCGTCGAACTTTCCTCTGAAATTACCGAATTACCTCGAATTTATTTTTTATTATTCAACAGAAAATATACAACCGGTGCTTGGAGAGAATTTGACGATCGTAGGTTTCTACTAACAATTACAATGTATCGTTTACATCTGTAGATCAGCTGGCTGTTGCTTCTTCGGCAGCTTCGTAAAGAAGTGGTTTGTTTCGTACTGGCGATTTGTGTCCCAGAAAGTTACCTCCGATAAAAATGGTTACGCAAGCACGTGGAAACTTGGTCGAAGCGGTCGATCCAAGAAATAAGGACCAAGAAAGGAGGATGCTGACGATGAACACACGACAAAGTGCATTCTCCCGCGACGATAATTAAACCGAGCGTACGTTCCGCGTTGGGGATATCGCCGGTGAAATAACGTCGGCCCGGTTTCTCCATCGCGTACACCCGTTTACGTGACTTCGACGTCGGTTATGGGAATAATCGTTCGCCAGCATTCGACGAGGGATGGTGTCCTGCGAGCCACGGATGACGAACGCTTTATAATCAGCCGCGCAATTAGGATTCCAGGGGTGTCTACTCGCTCGTTCCTGATCATTAATCGACCAGGCTCGTTAATTGCACCCCTCCGACGCTGGAAGTTTCTCGATATCGCCGTACTGCGATTTATTGAGCAACGTCTGGAGACCATCGAGCTTCCGCGTATGGCAAAACTCGTAGATGCAACGTGTCAATTATTCATGGAGCAACGAGTGTTACGTTGGAGATCGCTGCGAATATAGAAATCCTCGGTCCAAAGGTTCGCCAACGGATTCGATAGAAAGTTTATCTTGTTATTTTGTTTCGATAACCATTCGCGATTAAAGCTGTATTTCCAGAAAAAAAAACTCTCCGATGGAACCATTGATAGACGCTAATATATTTTGTTTAAATCATATCCTGCTCGATTTAATTTAACCTTCCGCGAATACATCGATATTTTATCGAATAATTTTAGTCTCCTCGCAAGATAACGCGCAGGTTTTAATTATACGTGTCTCTGATAACCGATCGCTTGAAATATCAAAGTGTATTGCGAGTTGTCCGCAAAAAACAAATTCGACTTATTAAAGCGTCGCTTCTGACAAAATGATTGGTGTACGTTGCAACAAGCTACGTTTACGCGATTTAGTTTCACTTTTTGGGTGGCACGCGTCGGATGGAGATCTACAGATAGCACCGTTTGACCTAATTAATCCGCGATCGTCCCTGGCCAGCCTACATTCTAATGAATCACGTATCGACGTCCAGTCCAGCGGCGCAGCTCCACGCAGGAGATTATCCGTGGCTCGTTGAACGGCTGTCAACGGGTACGAGCATGAAACAATGGCTTTCACGATCGTCGGTGGAAGAAAAAAAAAAAAGGACAAACTACCGTTCTGCGAATTCTCGCTGAATCAATATCGCGGTTACCCGCGCAACTGGCGTTTCTGTGCGGTCCGAATCGGTAACGACAGATTCCGACCAGAGATGAACCGAACCTTTGTCGGAACGATTTGATATCGACCTGCTTTTGCATTTTTTTTTTTTTTTTTTATTTTATTTATTATTCGTCGAACAGAAGCAACTCGAGCCATTTTTGTTCGATACGTAAAGGACGAATATGATAAATATTCGAAACGAATTTGCTTTAGGAATAAAGGTAGGTTTTTATTGTATGAAGGGAAAACTTTGCTAGAAAAACAGACCAATTTGGAGATCCTGTATCTATGTTATTTTGGACGAAATATTTCAGGAAAATAGCGAACAACCTTTTGCATTTCGAGAATTTTGTTAATACGATTTAATGATTGAATGTAATTTGTGTTGGGAAGAAATAAAGGGTTGACACGGTCCACGGTAAAAATTCGTTGGAGCGACAGAGATTTTCCTTTGCTCGTTGATTCGTGAAATCGTAAATAACGGGTTAGGATGAAGCGACGATCGGCTGAAAGTCGACGAAGATATCTGGAACACCTTGTTGACAGAGCGAACAAAAGGTGTGAAAACGAGATGTATATCGAGCGCGCGAGTCTGATTGGATTCGATCGAGTTCAAACAGAAATGCTCTACATACGTCAATCCGACGATCAATCATCGCTATTATTTGTCGTCCGTCCCGTCGAGCGAGAAACGTTGGGTCCAAGGATAAACGAAATAGCCCTCGAAACGAATCGTCTAACTCCTCCGCGGCACCGATGCTTTCTTTCTCATTTAGATAACGGCAATCTTTATCTTAAGACGCCAATTTTTAGGCTTCGTTATGGAAATATTTTTAATAGAATTCCTTCTAGCATTCAAACTATCGTTCGCATTCTCAAAAATGAATTTCTCGAAAACAGAAGATTTGATCCTTCTTCCGAGACCAGGATCACAGGCACATTAGCGTTGAGATATTTTTAATAAAATTCCTTCTAGCATTCAAACTATAGAAAACCCAACCAAACGTTCTCAAAAATGAATTTCTCGAAAACAGAAGATTCGATCCTTCTTCCGAGACCAGGATCACAGGCACATTAGCGTTGGGATATTTTTAATAAAATTCCTTCTAGCACTCAAACTATAGAAAACCCAACCAAACGTTCTCAAAAATGAATTTCTC
>NC_071977.1:1990397-2000354 GCF_026283585.1 Hylaeus volcanicus | reverse complement strand
AGGCACATTAGCGTTGGGATATTTTTAATAAAATTCCTTCTAGCATTGAAACTATAGAAAACCCAAGAAAACGTTCACATTCTTAAAAAAGAATTTCTAGAAAATAGAATACTTCTTTGATCCTTCTTCCGAGGCCAGGATCACAGTTTCCCCTTATAATATATAAACGTCTTCCTCAACGTTCATAATTTTTCTCGCTCATAATGGTATAATTGATTCCAGGTAGAACGCAAACGTCCTGTCGCTCTAGTTTTAATCACCATTCTACGTTTAGCTTCCCTTTCACTTCTCGCCGCGAAGCGTCGCCGACAAAAAGCTATCATCGTCGCTGATCGGCCACGGGCGATCATCGAACAATAACTATTTCCCACTCGATTCGCGTTCACGGGACCGACACTCCTTTCCCGTGTAGCTCCTATTCAACCAGGTATCGTAACACTCGAGCACCCTTGTTAGCCACCGACGACGACGAAGAGTGGTCCGTCGACACAAACAGGTCGAGTGGCCTCTTCTTCGACGAGAGAAGAACACTGCAAGACGTCTACTCGTCGATCCACTCTCGCTGAGCAAGGGCACCGAAACCGGAAGAATAACAGCCAAGGGGAGTGCGAATTAAAAACGGAATCCACAGGTAGATCGAGTCTGCGTAAACCAACACTAGCCAATATACAATTGAAACGTGCGATTAATTATTGTGATTAAAATCAGCCATTTCAAAATTACGTAATCTCAACTCTTTTTGCATGTTTCAAAACGTTCTCTAAGACTGCCGCGCGATGGTGTCCATGATCGTGTTATTCTTAAACTGCGGATTATACGCACTTATGATACAAACTATTGTAATAAACAAATACTAAAAATAACCAAAAGGTATCCGCGCTTATACAAAGTGAGAATTTTATTATATCAATTGTAGAATACATTCAACGTACATTACGTATATTTTTCATGTATGCTTTCTATATTATTGTTCGTTATAAATGCATAAAATCCGCAGTACAGGTATTGTACTTCCATAAGAAAAGCGTTATTTACGTTTAAAAATGACGTAAGTAGGATCCTCGCTGGCTCTTAGACTACCATGTGACTAGGTATCGAAATACAGTAAAAGTGGTCTCAGTACGCTCCTGGATCTCACAACCTCCCACCACGAAGAAGACCTGACTCCAGACCGCGATTCGAATACGAGTTCGTCATACTTAAGCTTGTCCTAGAGCCACCGTTCATAAACCGATATCGCACGACGGAATGCAGCCACAGTTGAACAGCTCCTGCAGGTGCTGCAGGATCAACTTGTCGACCCTCGGCTTCTCTTTCACCTGGGGACCGACGGAGTCGTTTCGATATCGCAGATGGGGCACGGTGTACGCGTGACACCAGCGCACGAACTCGCTGGTGTCCTCCGTGCGAATGAACGTGACGATGGCCCACAGGGTGCACAGGCTACGAGACTTCCGCCTGGTCTGCAGATAGAGCTGGCAAACGTCCAGGAACGTCATTAGGTCGACGACGCTCATCTCCTCGGTGGATGTCTCTGCGAGTGGACCAAGAGGATTGATCACTGCTTGGATCGGGTCGATTGACGAGCCTCCTATCCGAGGGTCAGCCCTCATCGACGGTCCTTGCGATGACTACGGAAGTCTAAGTCTAGGTCTTCATGGTGCTTGGGACGCCTGATGGTGCGCTTTAGTGGTTGTTGAAGACTCCAAGATAGGGAGAATTCACAGGATTTTAGATATCGTGTCTATCCACTGTGCTCTGTCACTACTGTCCACCCTGTAGCTGAAAGTCCTCGTGGTGCTTCAGGTTTCGAGGCCAACTCTTACTAGTGCTTTAAATTGTTGAACGCTCCAAGTGTAGACTCCTTTGAGTCCACAGGATTAAAAACACTGTGCGTTAATACTTTCTACCCTGTTGTCTTGGGTTCCTGGAAGTCGAGGTGCTTGGGAAGCCAACTCCTCCAGAAGCCAAGATGGTGTGCTTTAGATTCTCGAAGATTCCCGGTTTAGGTTAGTGAGAGTTCACTGCTGCAACTGGAAGTCCATGTCCTGGTGATGCTTCAGGTTTGGAGGCCAACTCTTACTAGTGTTTTAAATTGTTGAACGCTCCAAGTGTAGACTCCTTTGAGTCCACAGGATTAAAAACACTGTGCGTTACTACTTTTTTCTACCCTGTTGTCTTGGGTTCCTGGAAGTCGAGGTGCTTGGGAAGCCAACTGGAAGTCCATGTCCTCGTGGTGCTTCAGTTTTGGAGGCCAGCTCCTACTAGTGTTTTAAATTGTTGAATGGTCCACCAAGTGTAGATTGCTTTCCACAGGATTAAAAACACTGTGCATCACCGGTGCCCAGCCAGGAATCGTTTCCACAGTCAAACCTACACACTGACGAAGATCTCACTGGATCCTCGTCGATGGAGTAGCGTGTTTTGCGACGTCTCGAAAATATGAGGCCACCACGTGAAAGCAGTTGACAAAACAGCCGAGTTTACTCGCTGGTCCAGGGCGTGTAGATGTGTCTCGTCGGAGAGCGTTCGCAGGAACGGGAGCGAACCGTTCGAAGATCAATCCGTGGAACCGTGAAGAGCATCACTGGTCTCCGTTCGTGTCGCCGCACCACCGCCCCCGCATTCTGCACAGCCACCGACAGCGGCGGCAGGTGGACCGCCGAGTGCCTTCAAAGGGAACACGGAGGCCTCGTTTCTCCACCGTCTCTATCTCTCTTCACCTCCCTCTGCTCGTCTCTCGTCCTCTCTCTCTCTCTCCCTCGGTATATACACGTACACCCCCACGCTGACACGGAGTCTCTCTATTTCTAGGCCTTCTCCCTCTCTCGCCCTCGCAGCTAAACTTTCCTCTTTCACCCTTCTGCGCCCTCTCCGCCGCGCTCCTTTCCACGCAGCTCAGTTTTCGCTTCGCTCTTGCCGGTTACGAACATTCTTCATCTTCGTCGACGACATTCTTATCTTGATAGGAATTTTGAATCACCGAGGATAGGAAATTTCGCTCGCTAACGCGATTAGTCGAAGTCTTGAAAGATATCGTGTAAGGTTTCGAGTGGATAATGTTTTTCGCGGTTTATCACCACTTCTCGAAGTATGACGAATGCCAGCGAGGAAGCATCGAAGCATGCTCTTAAGCCGGCGCCTCTTAGGCAGGATTCGCTGTGAAATGCCCCTAAACATCTATTTCTGTTCTTTTTGCTTCCATGCGAACGTAATATGTATCATTTACACCCTCTAAAGGTGTCTACATCTTCCTCTACCGAGTGATTTTGCTTTCGTCCTTGTCGCTATCGAGCTACACGCGTCTTCGTCGTCGATTCTCCCCGGTTCTACCGGCGACGCGTACACAAGCAACACCCACACACAACACTGAGGCCACCAATACGCGGCTGCGCGGTGAATTTATTCGATATCCTCTCTTTCTGCATAACTGGGTTAATTTCGGTGCACCAGTTTAACTAATTTTAAGGACGCATCGTGAACGCAGGGGACCGATGCCGAACAATGCCCGCGACGATCCCCCTCCTCCAAGTCTTTGGCAGCGCCGGCCATTTTGGTCCACTGTCGGGAACTCTTCGTCGCGAAGTCCGTCCACACTTTTGCGCGTTGGAAATTGCGTTTCGTCGGATTTTCGCACGGCTCCCTCGAGACGATAACAAAATAATCGCTTTATTCCTCTCTCTCCAGAGGCTCCAGACTCGACTTTGGTACACCGAGTTCGATTCGAAGCGAAAGGAACGAGTGAAACTCCTCCCCGGCTCGAAAATGAAATTTCGGTGAGATTGGTTCGTTGTTTCCATCGTTTCTCGACGACGAAAACGGGCGTTGGTCCCCTGGGGACGGTCGACGGTAATACAGAATTCGCAGCCATTCGAAGTGACAGTGAAAGTGTCGAAGAGAAAGGAGAAGATAGAAGCGAGATAGCATGCAAGCGTTTATGGCACGCGCTACGTTCAAACGTGGTCTCGGGTACGAAGGCTCGGCGTGCCTCGAGTAGCTACTTTATAATCGACATTCACGGTATAACAATGCTTGCGGTAACGATACCCCGATGAAAAACAAAAGTAAGAATTATATGTAAACTGCGGATTTCATGCGTTTACGATGCATAATAATATGGAAAACATACGTAAAATATACGTACATGTTGTACAATTAATATAACGATATTGCTATTTCATTTTGAATAGATGCACATCATAGCAAACATACACAAAATATGCATATCATAGCATAGATGCACATCATAGCAAAACATACATAAAATATACATACATGTTGTACAATTAATATAACGATATTGCTATTTCATTTTGAACAGATGCACATCATAGCAAACATACACAAAATATGCATATCATAGCATAGATGCACATCATAGCAAAACATACATAAAATATACGTACATGTTGTACAATTAATATAACGATATTGCTATTTCATTTTGAATAGATGCACATCATAGCAAGCATACACAAAATATGCATATCTTGTACAATTAATATTATAATATTACTATTTCATTTTGCATAGATGCACATCATAGCAAAACATACATAAAATATACATACATGTTGTACAATTAATATAACGATATTGCTATTTCATTTTGCATAGATGCACATCATAGCAAAACATACATAAAATATACATACATGTTGTACAATTAATATAACGATATTGCTATTTCATTTTGCATAAGTGCACATACCTATTGGTTATATCCATCACGTGCTTGTAATGCTACTCTATACCACAAATGCATAAAATCCACAATCATCTGATACACTCCTCCTTTCTGGCCTATTAAAGCCACACACTACCATTCGTTTCTCTCTAATTAATCACATGAGATGATTTATATGGGGCTGTACATTTGCGGAGAATAAACGAGATTCAATGGCAAAATAATTCCAGGTCTTCTCGATTCTACTACGTAGAAAGTCGAGTGGAATTTTGTTTAGTTACAATCGAAGTAAAACGAACGTCGAGTAAAATTGCAGAACGACGAGCTGGATCGAACGGCAAACCGGCAGGGAGATCTCGTGTCACCTATTTATGCGAGTTACATAGAATTCTTGTTTCTCCTTTTTCTATAGACGTCCTTCGTAGATCGAGTCCCAGTTTCGACGCAATAAACGCTTCCCGGAGACGACTCGGAGGTTTAACCCAATTAGAATTTATGCAACACGGAAAACGACTTTTCCTCCCTCCCGAGGAGAGCATCGCGGTAACCTGTTACGCTCTTTAACTACTTTTTAGTTCTCCGAACGACAGAAGTTACGTTTCTTCCTTCTCGTCGGTGTTCCCTTTCGTTTACGCTGTACCGCGCAATTTGAATAATTCCTCGAGCAAAGCGTAACGCGAGCTTTCACAACTACGAAGGAATTTTCAAGAGTTTCGGGAATCGTTTAAACAGCGCCGCTTCAACGGAATTTGACGAATTTCAGCCGAAATATTCTCCCAACGTCGAACGTGCCGCGTTATGCATTTTTTAAATGAATTTGTGAACAACGGAGACCGATACGGAATTCTTCTACACTTTCGATTATCTTTCGTTTAAGTGAAATCGTCACGGCTGGAGTAGCTCATATTTTGAGCAACCGCGAGTTGCAACCGATTAAATATAACTTTTGAACGCGTTGATTTTTAATGCGACCTTACCCCGTACAGTCGAATATATAATGCTTCCTACAACTTCGGTTCCCTGTATATATTCAACGGTTATTTCATTCGCATTCACCGTTGCGTAAGACATTAATTTATTACAATTTCGAGCACAGCATTTAATCCTGTTTAAGTCAACTTTTTACGCGTCAAATTTTCCCTACCAAACTAGAATTCTCGTTTCGACGGGCAATTAAAGTGGAGATTGGCCGCAATAAAACGAGAATAAAATGTGTCCCGATGTCTACGTGTTCGCGCAGCGTAAATTATGCGCATCCTAAGCGAATCGTCGGTGCAAAACTGTCGAGGGCGTTGCAAAATCGTTGAATTGATTCGATCGACGGTAACTTTTCAGCACGGTAACAACCAGACGCGTTCGTTTCGCCGTTTGTTTCCCGGCCAGACGAACTTTATCACGGCAATTGGCTAATTTTATCATACTTTCGACGCCGGCGACGCGGATAACTCGCGATCGCGGTCCCGTGCACCGAACGTCGGAAAAACTCGGTCATATATCAGAGACTTTCCCAACGATGCACTCGCTGAATTCCGAATCTCTTTGTGGCATCTCGGTTCGCGTGAAATTTGAAACAAAAGGAAAAAGAGAAGAAAATACCGTGAATATACCGTATCATACATCGAATATTACTTGTAAATAGTACATACTTCTCTTGACTTCTCGATTATAAATTGATGCAAATATTTCTGTGTGTTTACAACCTCATTCCTATGGAAGGCTTGGCTACGTTATCGGCGTACGCTGCCCAAATATATTATAGACGCATTTCTGCGTCGCCGGGCGGCTACTAACCGGCGTAGATATTTTTGTTGTTGTTTGTTTTTCTTTGTTTGGCGTAGCTGACGCGATAGACTACTAGTACTACTAGACTACTACTACTACTAGTGAAGATAGTATTCTCCAAGGGTGAAGCCGCGGGCCACAGCTAGTGTATGGAATAAAATTAACGTGCAAATGTAAAATACACGCTCGTATTACGATGCGTAAAAATTGGCCGAACCAGGCCGGATCGGTGGACCGCTTTGCACATGAATTATTCAGATTTCCAGCGAATTAAGGGCGATATTTATGGACGATGCGTCGAAAAATCGATGGTTAAATCGAATTTGACGAAGGTGACCGAGATCGTCACGCGCGACCTCTGCGGAGGGAGGTTGCGCAACCGAGGAGCCTCTGGGAGCAGACATGTCCTCGATGATCGGCGCGCAACGCAACAGTGGCAAGAGTCATGCCACTTTCACCCACAATCTTGCGATTTCTTCGGTTTCACGAGACGCTCTTAATTATTGTACACGCCGTGGCGTTGAGCGAACTGGTAACGTGTCCGATACCGGTGATGCGCAAGTTGCGCATATCACGACAAACATTACACGCTTTATTGCTCGGACCCTTTTGTGGTCCTTCGTGGGTTAAAGTCGGCACACGTGCGCTTCGGATGGTTCCACCCTTGGTTTATGGCTTTCAATAATCACCCGATTTCACTTCATATGCATCGTATTACTAAACACTATGTAAATCGGACTATTCTTAACGAAGATACGCAAAATCCGTGCAAATCATTTTTTCCGTATAATTTCCATCTAAATAATCCGAATTGCATCGTGTCCGGTACCATTTTCATCGGGAGAACTCTGCTATCGGTTGGACCCGAAACCGGAATTATGTGAAAACTTTGAAAACTAAAGCATTGTGTAAGATCGGAATATGTAGGCCAGGATGGGCGTTATAGGGCGTGCGAATAACGACTCTGTGTAACTCGTGAATTTACCATATTTCCAATAGGTCCCTCGACTCCATGAAAGTCGATACAAGTCTTGAACCACGTCAGAAAAATCCCAACCGTGAGGACACCTCTGACCGAACCTCCGTTGAGAGGGTTAGAGACTAAGCACGTGGCCTGCTTCAGCCATTCAGCTATTTCTAATTTTCTAACAATCGAACCGCTCTCTTGAAACACGAAGGAACTTTCTGGCCAACCTGACATCAACCCTGCTCCCGTACAGGTCTCCTCGCGTCCCAGGGAAAGGAAATGGAAGTCCAACGAGGGTAACGGGAACGTTCGAAAAACGAACGTCGTGAAAGAATCACACAACTCCGGAATGGACTTTCGCTCGGCAAGAACCGTCGCGGTGTGTATCGCGAGACGGTATAATTGCCACGAAACGCAGCGAACGCGAATCGTCTCGAATCGGCGAGAGTCAAATTGCCGTTCCAGAAACCTGAATAGAGGAACGCCCGCGCGCCGGCAATTCGCGACCGAATCCAGGCGCAATCAGCGATCGCCGGCTGGATCGTTGCGCAGATAAGTCTTCCCAGGATCGTTCGTCGATCGCGGATCTCGTCTATTGTTGCGCGGTTACCGCGCAATCTCGCGAACAACGCGATCATTAGACGCGAAACGGTCCGGATTCGCGCGCGGAAAGGTGGGAGACGACGATCGTTTTCAATTTCGAATAATCTACGCGAATCGTCCCACATTCCTTCCGTAGAAGCAAGGATGCGACCAACTGGGTCGCAATAGACACCACGCTGCCGGCTCTTACGGTCATTAGTCGTCGTTCGTAAGCTCGAGGCACGCTGGACGACCGCGATGGGGACTGAATTACTTTTTTTTTTTTTTCGAGCGTTGGACAAAGGAAGAAAGGTATCCCGATTTGGGATGATGGTGACAACAGTTTCTTTCTTTCTAGTGTGGACACTCGAGTCGCCAGAAGATTCTATTCGGAGTTGTCAGCTGTAGAAATGAATTCTGTGCCTTTCTAAGGTAAACATGTACCATTTATTCGTGAAACAAAAGTGTTCCAAGTGGAACATCACTTAGAACATTTTTAAATTTGCTTGATAGAAAGTTCATATCAAACGAGCTCTATCTAAACAAAGTGGAGCTCAAATAGTTTGACCGAAACTACAGAATTAATTTCAACAGCTGATAATTCCGAGAGAAACGAGAAAAAAAACATTGCGCACCAGAGTTCGACAAGGCCCGAGTCAAGGTACTCTCGCCGTTTTCGGAGAACCAGGTTCCCGTTAATCAAAATCTCGAGATTCCTCTTGCGACACGGTATACCGATTTAATTTCTCGCGATCAGATTCGATACCAATTCATTCATGCGAGAAATACATTTTTTTTTCCTCGACTACTCTGTCCACCGTTCTGTTGCGCAACTCTATCTCCTAACAAACGTTGACAACGAGACTTTACTAAATTTACCAGCGAAATGGGGACCCCAACGAGCTTCGGTAGCGTCCGCGAGCCGTAAAAGTCTCGAGAACGACCGTTTGAAATTTTCGAACAGGCCCAAGAATTCTCGAAACGAGTTTCCTTTTTTTTCCTTATTACGAGCTTTATGCGGTAAGCGCCGCGGTTTCCAGTCTCGGACCAATGGAAACGCTCGTCCAACGCCGCCGCGGCGGTACGTGGCCTGCACAACAAAATTTCAAGGTAAACACTTTGTCTATTAATAAACTACGGGCCGAGGAACGCGAAAAACACGATCGACGAAGGACGAATGAACGTTTCCTAGAAAGACGACACGACTGTTTCGCAGAAACGAGACTCCGCGTCTCGAGTCCGACGCTTTTTGCGACCTCAACCTTCTTAACGATCCTCCAGACGTTATAACTCACGGCGATAAAGAATAAAAATGGATATACTCATCTGCATATCTCTCTATAAATAAAGAACGCGCCTTCGGTCCCGAAATTATTCCGAATATTGTGTACAAGCAGAGGATGGAACTGGAAGAACACTTTTTCTCGGTGATTCATACCTCTGTTCGTAGGTCAGTTCTGGGATGAGCAAGAGGGAACAGAGTCCTGATACGAAGCAATTCTTTGTTTCTTTCGTCGAGATAGGGAGGTAGTCACGTTCAAAAGTATAATTGGAAATTTTCGTAAAAGTACAGGCATTCTGCTCTCGCACACGTCCATAATAAATCAACACGTATATCTACACATACGTTGTTAATATATGTAGTATCCGCGCCTCCCATACCCAACAATAAGGAGTCAAATAAGAACACGAATCGTGGCTTCGAATCTCCGTGCCTTATTTTTCGTTTAGACTCCTACATATGGGGGCTCGTCCGGGATGGGGGGTTACAGCGGCAGAGGACCGGCCAGTGACGATGAGTCACGATGAACAACAATGCCACGCGAAGGACGGTGGAGCGGGCAACAATGAGGCGTCGAGAGAGAACAACGTTCCAGAAAGAGAGAGGGGACTACACTCGCGAAAGAGGGTGCGGCGCGCACTGTTGTTGAGACGCGAA
>NC_071977.1:1951142-1990387 GCF_026283585.1 Hylaeus volcanicus | reverse complement strand
TACACTCGCGAAAGAGGGTGCGGCGCGCACTGTTGTTGAGACGCGAAACCCGAGAAAACGAACATTCGAGGGCGAATGAATATCAATTCAGGATAGCCGAGTGTAGTATCCGCGCCTCCCATACCCAACAATAAGGAGTCAAATAAAAACACGAAACGTAGGGTACGGGATTGGTCTTGTAGGTGAAGCGGTCGACTGTGGATCCGAGGATCGTGGGTTTCGAATCCCATGTTTACTTATTTTTCGTTGAGACTCGTACGTATAATGGGTTGTCCGGAAAGTCCACGTCGATTTTTGGTAGGTAGTACGGGTCTGAACATATCGAAGTGGTTGAAAGGAAATAATATGAATAAAGTTGTGGGACAAAATGGCACCTGTATAATTCAATAAAAATATATATAAAAACTCAAACGTGTTTTTGAATGTTTCTCAGAAATTGACACGAACTTTCTGGACATATAACGTACTTTCCTAGTACATATAAAACGTTCGTGTTAGATGGTACGAGCAGAAACAATTCACAAATAACAGCATCTTTCGAGTGAAATAATCCTCCATGGATAGCGCCACTTGCGCCACTTGAATTAACCACGATAATCCACCGATAAATAATCTTGGTACGCTTCGAAAGTGATTCGTGCGAATGCTCGGAATTGTTCATCTAAAAAGAAATGTTTCGCACGAGAAATGAGCGTGCAACTCGAGAAAACAACTAAATCGCTTTTCTTTCCACTCTTATCGCGGTTTTACTTTCGTCGTCGTTCGCTTATAATTACTGCGGCGATCGCTCCGTACACGAGCCCTGGATCGAGATTTCCGTCGATCCGCGACGATTATCACCGGTATCAAAACCATAAGCGGCGAGCTCCCTTCGAGAACTTTACGGTTCTCGTTCGCTCGCGCGACGGGGCTGTCGCTCGAAAACGAAAAATAACAGGTAAAAAAAAGTAACGCCGCTCCTCGACGGAACGTTAATTCGCCACGGTACATCGACGAAACGAAACTTCTTCGCGCCATCAAATGCACGATTCGCGTATTTACGGATTGCGCGTCGCGCGTTCGTTGATTTCTTCGATGCTGGTGAAAGTGCAAAGGTAATTAGAGAAGGGTCGCGTATGGAATCAGGCGCCAGAAACCCGACCATTTTTCGAACGATATTATTCCATGTATCGTTTCGAATAACGCGTTGTAATTCGATTTGGTGTTGGGTAAAATTTGTTTGCATTAGAAATGTATCTTTAAGACGATTTGAAAACAATTTTAAACTGGCTTTTCATTGTTCTTCGTTTAACAAGAATCGACTCGTACAAGCTTGAAGTTATATCGAGGAAGAAAAGCGAAGAGTTTCGTCATTCGAAAGTGCACGATCGTGAAATTTCTAATCCCTAACAACTTTGGGATTCGATAGAAATTCTATATTGTTTCGCGAGTAATTAGAAGTTTGACCACACGATGGAAACTTGAAGCGCAGCGATTGTTTTCCATCGTTTTGCTCGTCGAGATTGCCAGTTAACGTTAATCTGCGAGCGAAACGAAATCAGCGGGCGACGATCGTTCACGTCCTGGAACACGATGCCGGGATACTATACAGGATGTCCCATTCGAATCGTCCCCTTGGAATATCTAAAAAAAACTGTCGACGAAACTGGTCGATCGTCTAATAAAAATTAAACGGTTCCCGAAAAGACGCGAGTCGACGGGAGCAGGTGGTAACTGGAGTAATGTTCGGAGCTTTAAGAGGGGAACGATTCAAATTGGACACCCTGTAATAGAAAGTACCGAGAGACGGAAGCGGTTGACACCGTGGAACTGGATACAACACCGTCAAACACGGTGTCCGTGGTTGCAATCAGATTTTCATCGCCGTCACGACGGTCAATTTAAAACGAAAAAATCATCGTGTCCTTTCTAATCGGGCCCAGGCTACAATAGGAACGAGCCAGGTCGAGAACAATGGCGATCATAACAGAGACGAAACTCGCTATTGTCTACAGTCTGCGATATCAACCCGGGATATTAATACGAAATACTGCATTTATTCCAAAACAAAACCCTGGACCACGATTCCCTCGAGTTCGGCGAAATTGTTCGTCCCGTTTGAACATTTTACAAACAAGAAACGGAGACAATTTATTCCGTGTTTCGAGCTTCCATCGAACTCCTAATTACTCGCGAAACAACGTAGAATTCAAATTAAAACTCCAAACTCTCAACGTAAAGCTCTTCGCGATTAAAATAATTCCAAATTTTCGCGAACATAAAAGCTATTTCAGTTCCGACGAAGAAAATAATTTCCATTCTTTTCAGCTACCTCTTTTCACTCGAATCCCTCGCGTTGAACCGCGTATTTCGGAGTTTGGGACCACCGCGTGTATACAGAACAAACATGGTCGGACGCAGAGCAAAGACTCGAAAGCCTTCGCCGCTCCTAATAATTGTTCGCACAAAGGACGCGATTCCGGTGGTCGTTAAAAATTCACGCGCAATTTTGTGCGGGCTTCCACCTGCTCCAAGTTGAAAAAAAAAAAAAAAGGAACACAAGGAGCACGCGAGTCCGGCAAATGGAGTGTTTTCGTCCCACGAGATCAAATATTTCTCCTTCTGCGAAAGATCCCGCAGACATAAATAAAAGTATCGGGGGACCTTTGGTAGCTGCGCGAAGGCTCGCGAAAAATGGAAATTTATATTCGCGGTCGTGCACAGACTCGACAAAAAATGGCAGATTGCTTCCTCTTTGACGCAAAGTAAATAAATAGGTAATTGGAATAGTTGGTTCGCGTTGGATACTTCGGGTCCTTGGCGGCTCGAAATCTAATCAAAGGTCTATTTTGACCACAGCAAAACGGAAGCAAATATCGAAAAACGGATCGCGCTGCATTAAACAGCAATTTATCCCCTATCGATGTACACAAACCAGTTTTCCATTTTTCGAATTCACGAAAATCAATTTTCAAACACCGGAAAAGGTCTCTTGGAGTTAGTTTATGAACCGAAAGAGAAGGTCGGCAGACCTTGTTCCGAGACAATAGGGCACCGATAGTTTTCGTTCCATTTCTCCACTGTCGTCGAAATACTCGGTTCGGTCGTGGTCTAGCTCTCTGATCGAAATAAAAAAAAAAGTGTCTCATAAAAGGGAATAACCGAGTGATAATTATTTTATAACTCCGATAACCAATAGTTTTGAAATTATCGAATGTTCGATGGTCTCGAGACGACGTTCGAACATTCTGGAAATGTTGGCGAGTTTCAGTCCTGGCATAAATTAACCCGGGACCGTTTTGGAATCGAGTCCCTCGATCGGTCGTGCGAGGGGTAAGTCGAAGTTTGACCCGAGGGATGGCGTCTTCCGCTGTCGGCAGCTGGCTATTCTTGGACCGCTTGAATTTCTTATCGGGGAAGTTCGAGCTCGATTCCCGCGTATCGACGAAGAACAGGGTGGTTACGGGGCCATTTATTCCGCCGCGGCATGTGCTAAAAATAGAAGGAGAGAGAAACTGGCTGGCGAAACGTGCGCGAACGGAACACGACACGGACGACTGAACGGCGGGGGTTGTCGGAGGGCTGGAGAGTAGGAAGAGACGGTGGTAATCCGATGACGAGGAAACAGGGATGAAGAAGGGTCAGGGAGAGAGCGAACGGAGGGGGTTGGCAGGACATGAACGCTACAGACGATTGAAATACTCTGGTGCGTGGGGGTGTAAAGGGGCGTCAGCAGTGACGTGACCACGCTGCGCGAGGGTGGGGGGTTGTCGCTGCGATGCGATATGGTGGCCCGTAGCTGCGACTTCAAACCCCGTTTCAACTCCTTTGCAGCGAGACGAATTAACGCGTTTCCCACAAATTAACTCGAAACCCATTCGAGATATTTCCGTACAACTATCCCGTACGCTGTTGAAAATTCTATTTTGCATAAAGAGGGTGGGGGTTGTCGCTGCGATGCGATATGGTGGCCCGTAGCTGCGACTTCAAACCCCGTTTCAACCCCTTTGCAACGAGACGAATTAACGCGTTTCCCACAAATTAACTCGAAACCCATTCGAGATATTTCCGTACAATTATCCCGTACGCTGTTGAAAATTCTATTTTGAGGGTGGGGGTTGTCACTGCGATGCGATATGGTGGCCCGTAGCTGCGACTTCAAACCCCGTTTCAACCCCTTTGCAACGAGACGAATTAACGCGTTTCCCACAAATTAACTCGAAACCCATTCGAGATATTTCCGTACAACTATCCCGTACGCTGTTGAAAATTCTATTTTGAGGGTGGGGGTTGTCACTGCGATGCGATATGGTGGCCCGTAGCTGCGACTTCAAACCCCGTTTCAACCCCTTTGCAACGAGACGAATCAACGCGTTTCCCACAAATTAACTCGAAACCCATTCGAGATATTTCCGTACAACTATCCCGTACGCTGTTGAAAATTCCATTTTGCATAAAGATCCACATAAAGATCCGCAATTATAATTGGAACAAATTCAAAAATTCATGTAAAAAGAACCTGTCCATGGGAAACATTTTTCTTGCGATTTTCGAGTTTAGTAGGCTAACGTACATAAGAAAAAAAATTGTGGCGTCGAATGTACATTCTTTTTTTTTTTATTTTGTAAACTAGTGTCACCAGATCGCGAGCTTATAAAACGCGATCAACCTTTACTTCGACGAGTGAAAGAGTTACGGTAAAAGAGTTACAGTAAAAGAGTTATAAAGATAAAATGATAAATGATTCGATAGATCGTCGAGTCACGGTAGAGTATAAATAGCACGGCGCGAGCAATTTTCGTATTCGGTTATAGTTCGAAGCGACTCGATTCGCTTCCCGTGACGTCATACCGCGCGAGGGTGACCACGGAGGGGGAAACGGGAATTTGAGAATCACTGCGACAGAGATAGCCGTGCCACTAATGGACGAAATCGTGGTGGCAGGAGGGTTGGTCCCGGCGGTGGTACGCGGAGGCAACGTGCCAGCCGTGAGGGGAGGCAGCCATGAATGAAAGTAGCGCGTATCGATTTACCCGCGCCGCCCTAGATAAAATATGGTAAATAGTGAGCCAAAACGGGCTACGAATGAAGAACGTCATCGCGCATAACGCCGCTTTTTCGGCCAATCAGCCCCATCCGCACGTTCTGCGTGACGATCGTTCGATAACACGTGTCGCGCTCTTAGAAACTCTTTATTAATTCAAATATCCGCGTACTCGCTCGTTACACCAAACGAAAGAAAATGACGTTGGCGACTTTGTCGCGGGCTTTTATCGATGGGAATATCGTCGATTCTCTACCGAAACCGATCGCACGCGGTGAAAAAGACAAGAATCGTTCGAAAAAATTAAATTAATTAAAGAAACTGGCATTCTTCGATTCGGACCTCTCCGGAATATTCAGAAATGTCTAAACATCCGAAGGAAATGTATAAACTATCGTACGCGGAAACTTTGTTATACGTATTTAAAGTATTCGATCGAGCGGTCGTTTCAAGTACGACATCGTGTACTTGGCGATAACAGGAGTTATCAGGAATTGTTGGGTAGATGAACGTTGACTTTTGTTTTACGAATCGTAGCGTCCACGTCAGGGCATATTTCGCGCTGAATAATTGACACACTCGCGTAGTACACAGACATTACGTACCCGCTTTAAAAGCGTACGTCATACTTGCGATGTATACGTCGAGCGTTGTAATAAAAAGTAATTCAAGGTGGAAGCTCATGGTTCCGTATAAACACAACAAACTTCGTACGCACGCATTCAACGCGTCCGCAGACGGTAATTACCGTGGTCTGATCTATTATTATCGACATCGTTGGAAAAATGTTTACACTTTCTCGACGCACGACCTAAACACGACCGAGTCCGCGAAAGATCGTCAGCCCGTACCAGCCGACTGGGAAACTCCGAGGTTCGAGAGTTCGAAATAAGAGAAAAGTGCATCGAGAATTTCGCCAAAGTACTTCGGAAAACCCGTAACGAGAAAATGTGGAACGTGAACGTTGCACGGATCAATGGAACGATCGCAGCGCTATATGCGTGTCACTATCTAAAATTATTGTCTCGGACTGCCGCCATTACCCATTCATGCGATTTTGTCCGAGCCCTTTGCGCGTCAATGGCACCGAAATCTACCGTTCAAATAAACACGAGGTACACGACTCTACACCTCCGACATTGTTCAAATTCAACGATAAATACGACACGGAGACACACCATCTCGTGTCATTGATCTCGCGGAAGATTTCACGGTAGTCCTTATGCACCGACAGATTGCAAGTGCACCCTGTCGCGATACCACCGCCAATTCCATCGAATCGAAAAACATCAAAGGGTAACAACGGACCAAAAAATTCCAAATGAAAACGACGTCGCAAAATATGTACTACTAATACTATGTACTTACTATACGTTGTGACATCCGATAAAAAAAAAAGAAAATTAAAAAAAAAACGTATTAAAACCGACGCTAGTACGGAGGATCACTCGCGAATCGATGTTCGCGTTCGTTCGGATGCGTAACGCGAAAGAAAAGTCACGGGCTATGACGAAACGAAGCGCAACATCGAAACAGAAGAACGCGAGAGGAAATTTCGCGGCGAATTGACAAAGAATTGATAAAGAAATAATGGTCGTTCGTGAATCGCGTACCTGGGTCATGACAGGGGTGGTATCTTCATGTTTCCAACGATGGGTGAGTTTCAACACGGCTCGACGTCGGTGCGGCGATGTATCCCGGTATCGTTGGACGAAAACGACGGCACTGCAATGGTTGACCACCACTTCCACGCCATAACACGTCGGGGAACAGCGCGACGGTTTACTCACATGACAATTCGCGGGGGAACGGGAGGGAGGGAGGGGGGGTGGTGGAGTGGTCGCGACAGATTAACCGTGTAAAACCGTTGTCGTACGCGGCGGCGAAACGCGAAAAAAATATGCACGGTTACCGGGTGATGCACGCGTTTCCCTTCGTCGAATGAAACAGACCGTCCCTCCAGCAGCCCCGCGTTCGACGGTGGCTGCGGGATTGTTGGGGGTTCGCTGCTACCGAGCGAACGGGAACGAGCAAGAGGTTAACGGAGAAGGGTGCAACGCGAGAGAGAAAGAGGACGAATGATTCGGTGGTGAAACGCCTCGTGGCGCCACTATCCACCCTCAAGGCAGATCTGAACGTGTCAGAATTATTGAAAACAAATTACATGTGTACGTATTCGAAAAGGGAGTATTTCCATAGAAGTATTTATAGAGAAACGTTGTTGCATGCGAAATTTGTGCATGTTTTCTAAAGGGTGATATTTCTCTGTATTACTTTTATGGAAATATCACCTTATAGAATGTGTACACGTGTAATTTGTTTTCCATCTTACCGATATATTTAGGCCTGCCTTAATCATATGTTCGATTATAGATAGAACAAGGGAGACATAGACCTGTCCTTAGATATGGAAACGTCTCACCTGTAAAGTAAAAAAAAAAACAGCACCTTATCTAGCTCTATGGTTTTATTCGCGTGAACATAAAATGTATACGTAATTATTAAAAGTATAAACGATACCATTTACCGTCAACATAAAAATGGTATAAAAATGTGAGATCGTACGGCCCTGCTCTATCTACAATATCTCTAGCTCTACATGTCGTACATGTTTAGAGAAAAGTTTGGTTAGAATAATTTTACTCGTACACGTCGATCGAAATATATTCGTAGATAATCAAATGCGGTCTCTACCTCGTTAGCTATTCTCGAATTTAAAAATAATTTAATTCACAACTTTCTCGATTAAACTACCACAATTAATGATCCAAAAGAAACCACGCCGTGTATCCACAGAATTTTATCGATAAAAGAACATTTTAATTGGCGTGAATTCTTTATCTTCTGTAGCATTAATACGTAAATTAGATAGAAATAATCATATGGGAAGCTTATCGGAACAACAATCTAAAAATATCGTAATGTTATCAATGCAGATTAATTGTGTCAGATTACATAAATAAAAT
Organism: Hylaeus volcanicus; assembly: GCF_026283585.1. Lineage (NCBI taxonomy): Eukaryota > Metazoa > Arthropoda > Insecta > Hymenoptera > Colletidae > Hylaeus > Hylaeus volcanicus. The sequence goes on along the minus strand of NC_071977.1, from coordinate 1,982,398 downwards.
ACAGAAATCACGGATCTGGATTTGCGCGGTGCACGAAAATTAATTTTCGTTCGACGATGTTATCGATGAAAAAGAATTACTTTACAATCACAACACAAGAGATAATTTATAAAAACGAGGACAAACGTCAATATTGCACTCAACGAATTTGAAAATATACATTCGAATTACTTTTATCTTGTTACGCCACAGCTACTCTCAAATTTATTGACAAATATTAGACAGTGTATTTGCAAATCCGTGTTTGTCTTCGCGATAACCAATTGTCAATTGTCTAGAAGCGATAAATTGAGAATTTTATCGACGAGAATCTTTTATATAATCTCACAGGGAGGATTTGTGAAATAACAACAAAAATTACGAGCGATAAAACGTCTAATTTGACCGATAACAGGTCTTATCTAATTTGTACCGATGAAAACGTACAGATGCATAGGTTTTGACGGGAGAATATAAATAGAAGGCGCATCTGCGAACAGTGCAGTTTGTTTTTTGTTTGCACAATACGCTGACATCGCTGCACGTCGTGCAATCAACCAATTATTCGACGATAGTCATCGATATGCGATTTCGGTAAAGACGTAATTTAATTTTTTTTTTTTCCGAATAAACTTCATCTTTAACTCACTCGTTACATATTATAATTTACATAGACTACGTTTCTCCATTTACCAAATCATAATTTTTAACTGTTCTACTGTGTGCTCACAGTATCGTCAGTCGATAAGGGGATACCGGAAAATTCGATCGATATCTCTGACGTGATCAATTTTTCCTTTCCTTTTTTGATTAGGTAATCAAAATGAAAGTATGGAAAGTAGTACCAGCATGAAACCGGTGGCGATCAAGGAACAAGCACGTTCTGCAAAACAGTCGTCAATTTTTCATATTTCATTCATTTTCTGCAGGTCTACGTTTGTCAATTTTCTACTCGTTGAAAATGTTTACCTAGATAATAATTCTAACTGACATTCCGTTCACCTCATGTTGAAATTCACGATGGCGCTTCGGTATTCACTTCAGCCACTGAAATGTCAAGTTTATCATGACGTACAAAGGCGTACGCACCTTGTATATAAACACTAGCGTACACCTATAAACAGTTCTAATTCATCCATTAATTTCCTATTAATTGCAAACCATTGAAACTGCCACGTAATTCTTATTTTTTCCATACCATTTACGATAATTAATTGAGGTTCGCTTCTAACATGTGGTTAGAACATTTCCCGCCAAAAAACACGCTATGTTTACAGCAGTGGTGTAGCCAGCAAATTCAGGGCCCTTATGTTAAAATGCACGCTGTTCAACAGTGTATTTGCCAATCCTATCTATAAAATGTTTATCGTAAAGCAAACATGAGACTTTCCTTTTACTATTATAACAGAACTCTACGAAAAAAATGTTGAAACAGTAATTACAAAGTCTAGTTCCCTCGAATTCCGGAGTCCATGTACATTATCAGCCATTCCATTGATTTCTATTAATTATGCAGCGTACAAGTGAAGTGTACCCATGATCTACAATTCTTATTTCGCTTATCGAACTATTCATACGAATATAAAATATAAATCTGTTGCTCTTATCGTGTGACGTAGATCCCTCAGCGCTGTCACTCGTATGTGACACGTGTTCAAATTTGTCTGTGGTTAAAACATCGAACGTATCGTAAACAAACAGTACAAGTCGCGAATAAGCAAATGTAGAGTCGAATTTAAAGAAATTTACGAAGTACGTACTATATAAAATGTAATCCAACACGTACGATAAAGCACGATCATTCTGGGTAACCGAAGACAAAGGAGATCCGCGGATAAATACTCACAATTGTCTTACCTAGGCGTAATTGTACCGTAATAGTTACAACGGCGATCAGCGAGTCAGTGTGCAAAGCCGTTCGTTATGTGTACGAAAGGAAATCAATGCTCACACCACGAACGATAGTGATTGTGTGTAAAAATGAAATGGGGCATTGGGTGAAAGTACTCTTGGGCTTGGAGGTCTTATATCAGATCAGTCTGCTAAGAGCCGTGCAGGATGTGGATGGCAATTTTGCTCTGCTCTTAACGACCAGATCTCCTCCAGACTCCGCCAGAGTCATGTCATTTTGTTAAATTTTTCTTTCAAAAAATTATGCTATCGGTGTGGTAGTGCCAACAACAATCGGTTCAGTGTTCGTGTCAGTGAAAGGGAATAGTAAATAGAAACGTGCGTTTTTGCAGAATGTTGCAGATGGTATGGATATGGTGCTTTCTTGTGTCAGTGGCAGATTTGACATTGGCCCTTGAAAATGGTCTCGTGAGAACACCACCGATGGGATGGCTCGCTTGGGAACGATTTAGGTGCAACACAGATTGCAAAAATGATCCTGAGAATTGTATCAGGTGAGAGTATATACTTAATTGGTTTCCATTTTTTGCATTGAGTTTTTTGAAATCTAAGTGTCAAATTGATTCAACACTCTTCTCTAACTCTAGAATATTATACCGGTACTATGGTATAGTTTTTTGAATAGGATTCTATGGTACATGATCCTTTATGATAAAGTGAAACTTCATTAGCATCTCTGTTGTATTTCTAAATCTGAAGAGTAATAGTATTAATTCTAGTTGTTGGATAGATATTAAAATATGTAGAATATGTTTTTCTTGAAAAACAAACATTGAACATATACAAATTCATTAACATTTTGATCTATGAAAATTTAAAGATTAATCATTATAATAATATAATCAAAACTTTGGCTATTATTGTTTCATAAGATATTAGAAAAGAATTAACTAATTAAAGATGTGCATCAAGAATAATGTGACCTTAGAAATGATTCTTAATAACTCTATTGAGAGCTGTGTCATAGTTATGTAAATTTATATTTCTGTTCAAGGTTATATTACTAACAAATGGTACATGTGTTAAGAAGTACTTCTGAAAAAGAAAAGTAGTTTTTATAATAACATGTTAATAACTGAAACACTTTTAGAAAAACAGAGTATCACATATGTAGCTATTACATATTTTATCTAACTATATTATATCTGTTTTATTATAAAGAAAATTACTTGCAACAATTTTGAAAAAGCACCTGTGTCCTCATGAAGGTGCTCAAAACTTGATTTTCATGCTTTAGTGATCGGCTCTTTCGCACAATGGCAGACATTATTGTAGCAGAAGGATATGCTGCAGTTGGCTATGAATATGTTAATGTTGATGATTGTTGGTTGGAAAAAGATAGAGCTGCTAATGGTCAACTTGTACCGGATAGACAAAGATTTCCATACGGCATGAAAAGTCTTTCAAATTATGTAGGTTTTAATAATTTTCTTGAATTTCTTCTGATCAAATTATAGTCTTACGTTTCCTTTCTTCTACTATGTAGATTCATTCAAAAGGTCTCAAGTTTGGTATCTATGAAGATTTTGGTAACTATACTTGTGCTGGTTATCCTGGAATATTAGGGTACTTAGAAACTGATGCTCTTACTTTTGCATCTTGGGATGTAGATTATGTAAAATTAGATGGATGTTACTCCCATCCATCTGAAATGGACAGAGGTATGATAAAAAAAAAACAATAATTACCTATTTAGTTTAAATACCATTCTAAGCCAATTTAGTCTTATAATGTCTAAAATACTTCAGGGTATCCAGAATTTGGATTCTACTTAAACCAAACTGGTCGACCTATGGTCTATTCTTGTAGTTGGCCAGTTTATCAAATTTATGCTGGTATGCAGGTTGGTATTATTATAATACTACCGCAAAAGTAAACGTCGTCGTATTATCGTTAAATTTATATTTACAATTTAAAAAAAAAAATTCTTAATTGTATTAAATTTCAGCCTAACTATACTTCTATAACTGAAAACTGTAATCTTTGGAGAAACTTTGACGATATACAAGACTCGTGGAATAGCTTAGAAACGATCATAGATTATTATGGCAACAATCAAGACGCTATCGTACCAAACGCTGGACCCGGACGTTGGAACGATCCCGATATGTTAATTATCGGCAATTTCGGGCTGAGTTATGAACAGAGCAAAACGCAAATGGCATTGTGGGCTATACTGGCTGCGCCTCTACTGATGTCCGTCGATCTACGAACGATTAGACCCGAGTACAAAGCCATTCTACAAAATAGGAAAATTATTGCTGTAGATCAAGACCCGTTAGGTATTCAGGGTCGACGCATTTACAAAGTTAGTAAATTTAACGTGTCCTGATATTAACATTTATTGGCTTCTTGACGATCGAGGTCGCAAAACAAACTTCACCGAACGGATAGATGCGAATAGATTAACTTACAAGGCTTGCATCTACCCACGGCGTAACGTGTATCTTCAACAGCGATATACGCTTTTATTAAATTAAAACAACAGTACAGGTTTTAGAATGCAACAGTAAGAATCGTGTTTTGCTGTTTCAGCATAAAGGTATTGAAATCTGGGCGAGGCCTATAACTCCCGTCTATCAGAATTACTACTCTTACGCCATAGCGTTCATAAATAGGAGAACAGACGGTACACCCTCCGATGTGTCCGTTACACTGAAAGAACTTGGACTACAGTATCCTGGAGGATACAGCGTAGAGGTACGTATTTATGATTTTCAATTTTCCTTGAATTCAAGTGAAAAAAATCTCTCTAATCGTGCGTGTTTTTAGGATTTATACGAAGACGTAAACTACGGCGTCTTAACGGCGCAAACGAAAATAAAAGTTAAAGTGAATCCATCCGGAGTCGTGATACTGCGGTGTAATTTGCATTTAGAAGACATTTTCGATACGAATCAATTCCCACAATACACGCCATCGAATCAGCTCTTCAAAGTTAGACAGAATTCGTTTAAATAACACGAATTAAACATTAACAAATTTTTAACTGTAATTTACCTTTTTTTGTAATATTTGACAACACAATGTTACCATACTTTGTTAAAAAAGTAGAAAATAAAAGAATTTTTTATTCTGTAAGTTCTCCCCGCAACACGTTAAATTTCGAGCGCCAATACATCAAAGATACTAGCGTCATCGTAAATAAAGAACACGTAGAGATGGGGTAAGAATTAAGAAACTCGTTTACGTAAAAAATTTGTAATATCGTTATTTACATTTATCGTAGAAATCGTAAGGAATGCATTAGAATCAGTTTTACATTAATCTCTTGATACGCACCAGGCGTAGGCATTGTCGAACATACGTTGCCACGGTGAAACTATATACTTATCCCAACGCGTTGGTTTCCAAGGCCATTGCCACATTTGCGTACATCGTTCTGGATGTGGCATCATTGCCAAGTGTCGACCATCCGCAGAGCAAATGCCAGCAATTCCATCTATAACAAAACAGAAATATTATATACAGATTACATATATCTTCGATGTATTATACGAAAGGGAAATTCGACGAACTCTTACCCGTACTTCCGTTGGGATTGAAAGGATATCGTTCAGTCGGATTGCCGTAATCATCCGCGTATTTAATAGCCAAGCAGTGACTTTCTTTCAGTGTTTTCAAAACCTCATTGGTACGGAAAGTGAATCTTCCTTCGCCGTGAGCGATCCATACACCCAAAACGCTGTCTTCCATTCCACTTAGCATAATCGATGGTGACTTGTCAATTCGAACGGTGCTCCATCGACACTCGAATCTCTCTGATACGTTATGATCCAAGAAAATATTTGGTTCTCCGGCATTACCTGCAACATAACAGGAAAAAGTAAATAAACACCGCTTTTCACAAACTACATACATTTTACAATTAAATGAAACGTTACCAGTTTCGTTTCCTATCCACCCTAACAAGGACATCAGTTGACATCCATTGCAAACTCCTAAGCTAAACGTGTCTTCACGAGAAAGAAACGCTTTCAATTGTTTTTGAAGAGATGGATGGAACAAAAGACTAGCAGCCCAACCTTTGGCAGAGCCCAAGACATCTGAAATCAGAGATTAATTTAACGTCGGTTAATTTTTATTTCGAGAAGTCCAAGTTCGTAACTTACCCGCGTAACTGAAACCACCAGGGAAGACAATACCCTTGAAACTATCAAACGCGATTTTATCGTCTAACAAATCTTGCATTGTCACATCCCAAACTTCGAAACCAGCTTGCATCAACGATGCCGCCATTTCTCTGTCACCGTTTATACCTTCTTCTCTTACCACGGCAACCATGATGTTCGCTAGATAAATAATGCAAAATGTAAAATTTATTCTAACTTATTTACAAGATATGCGTGTGGAATTAAAAGTTTACGAACAAGACATATTTCGTTGTATTTCGATAGGCCTGACATTAGGATCGAACGATAATTTGTAAGTCGGCGCGGTTCTCCTTTTCAATCCGTTGAACTCTTCCAATGCACATTCAACATTCGTCTGTCGGCGTTCCAATTGGTAACTAGTTTCTTCCCACATGGACATTAAGGTTATAACTGTCGAATTCAGAACTGTCTTTTCTTGTACTTTGATGTTGATCTTTGATAACAATCCGAAGTCTCCTGATCGACCAATCAAGTACACGGGAGCGTTAAATTGTTTAAATACATCCAACGCGTAACCGTGATCTTTTTCATCGACTTCTAATATCCATCCCAGTTCTTCGGCGAATAAGATTTCGATAGGCGATCCCAATTTATGAGAAATATTAATGTTTATTCCAGAGATACCAGCGAAACACATTTCGAGGAGACACGTGATAAGTCCACCATCGCTGATATCATGGCCAGCTAATACTTTTCCCTCTATTGTAAGACAAATAATATTGAAAACGAAGGATTTATTTCCCTAAGATAAATGAAAATAATTCAAGCACATCGCATTACTCGACATCACCTGCGATTAAACGTTGCGTGGCATTGAAAGCATTCTTTAATAGATGGGGGCACTGCGCATCCGGAACATTGTTACCAAGAGATTTGTAAACCTGAGCCAAAGCTGTGCCACCTATTCGACTCCGTCCATTTGATAAATCAACGAATAATATACGACCAGTTTTTCCTGCTGCAGGGGCTTTTAAATCGGGTGTTACTACCTAGAATAAAATAACGACAACGATGGTACGATACAAAAATATGCCTAAAGTATTACATTTGACTTACCTGTCGAATATCAGGACAAGGAGCGTAACAAGAAACTACAAGCGTTCCCGGTGCTTTAACGACATCTTTACCGATTCGAGCAGCCATGCTAAGAGAATCTTTTCCCCCGTCAATTGCAATTCCAAGTTCATTCATGAACGAACACATAGCGGAACAAGCGTCGTATAGCGCAGCACCTTCTCCTGGCAATTTAGCAGCCCACATCCAGTTTCCGCTGCATTTGACATCCTGAAATCGTGATGTGTAAGCCACGCTGAGTAGAACTATGTTTTCCTCATTAATCAATTTAGAATTGATACCTGAATGTCTGAAATACGTGCAAAAACTAAATTACTCAAAGCCTCCGCTACGGTCATACGAGCTCCAGCTGCTGGATTCACGAGACCCTTAATTGGTTGTTCTCCGATAGAGGTTGCTATCCCAGCCTACATAACAAAATATAAGTAAACAAAAACTTGTCAACAGAATCGGTATACATTACATTTAATTGTTTATTTACCGTAGCGAAATGAGAAACCGCAGTTACAGCAACATCGGCAAGAGGAGTGTGCAGCGGACCAACGCATTGTTGCTGTGCAATTAATCCAGTAACGCAACGGTCGACTTTGTTGGTTAAGTATCGTTTACTCGCTACCGAAGGCAAACGTAGAACTCTATCCAAAACAGATTGTACAGTTACGTTCGCTGGCGGCGCGAAAGAGGGTAATTGTATCACCTTCCTCTGAAGATCGAAAGTCTACAAAAGCGTGTTTACAATTTATATCTTGTTACAGATTTATTTATTGAAAGTATCATGTTATCTACGTACTTACCTTAGAAGGCATTTTACCAAGCACTAAGTCTAAGTTTAAATCAACCGGATGCTTCACGCTATCTTTACGATTCTCATTTAAATACTTTGACGCGTCGCAGTCGCTTTCTTCGGATAAAATAATGTTTCCATTTCCTGTAACGGTTCCCACAAAATGAATAGGACATTTCTCCCTAGCTGCTATTTCCTTGAGTAAATTACTGTCCTCTGGTTTACATAGAATCGCATCGTTCTCTTGATATTCGGCACCCCATAACTCTAAGGTACTGATGCTTGGATCGCCTAACTCGAATTTTTTTGTGAAGATAACAGCACCCGCAGGTTCGACCAATTCTTTTATAACGTTACCTAGTATTAATTCAAACATTAATCAATAGCACACTATCATCTTGTTACGTATCATTACGATAACGCGAGAACACTTCTCACCATTTCCTCCAGCTCCTTGATCGTGTATACTGAGTATTGGATTTTTTTGTCCCATTTCAGTGCACGCGCGAACTACTCTGTTTAGTTTCTGCTCCATTTCAGGATCGCCTCTTTGTACTGCTCCGAAATCCAATTCTGATTTATTATCACCTTGCACCTAACGATACTTCATTTTTAATCAATCATTAAAAACGAAGTGCAACGCTACATAATTACGTTAGTATCAGTAATTCGTGTCTACCTCGATAGAACTTGCCGCACCACCCCCCACGCCAATTCTATAAACTGGACCACCTATCTTCACGACTTCCATACCTAGAACAATAATAATTTGTTATACAATGTACGTAATAAATTAATAAGCAATCATTTTCTCTAACCTTTCTGCGGGGTGACTTTGAGCGACATATCAGCATCCATCGTGCCCAGTCCTCCGCTAAACATTATGGGCTTGATCCATTCACGTCGTTCATTTGCATTATCCGTAATGCCAAAAGAACGAGCGAAACCAGACACAACTGGTTCTCCAAACTTATTGCCATAATCGGACGCACCATTGCTAGCTTCGATTATAATTTTCAATGGGCTTGCCATGTTGCTAGGATATGGTACATTCTTCTCCTCCCAGGGTAAGTCATATCCTACGAAGAAAATAACAAATTTGATTGAAATAGTTGAATATATTGAATTGATATAAGCTTTAAATACAACGCACCTGGAATGTGCAAATTGCCAACAGAATAACCTGCGGTTCCAGCAATGTAATACCCGCCTCTACCTATGCCTTGAATATCTCTTAATCTTCCTCCAGTTCCAGTCGTAGCTCCACTGTAAATTACAATATTCGTAAGGTATACTATACAATTTATTTAAATAATCTTTAAATTGTTTACCTGAATGGAGCGACACCCGTTGGGAAATTGTGAGTTTCTGCGGTAAAAATAAGGTCTTGATCTACGTTTTCTATGCGGAAGGGACTACACTTGTGAGTTTCATTCGGTCGAAGTGCTTTGACTTGGTATCCTTTAATCGCACTGCTATTGTCGCTGAACTTAATCGTATTGTTTGGATTGGAATGCTTCTGTGTCTCTATGATCATATCGAGTAACGACTTTTTCATCTCCACTCCATCAACAATCATACGACCCTTAAAGAACCAATGACGACTATGCTCACTGTTAGATTGCGCTAAGTCGAAACACTCGACACTAGTCGGATTGCGTTTCAATTTATTAAGAAATAAATCTGTGTAGAAATCTAAATCCCAACTATCGAATGCCAAACCTATGCAAATGATAAAGAAATATACGATTTTATTTCAGATAAAATAAACCTTATTATTTTATTTTAAATGTATACCTAATTTTAAATTCACTTCTTCCAATGCTTTTCGGCCATCTGTTAAAACGTCCACTTCAAACCATTTTTCAGGTCTGAAACCATGATCAAAGGTTTCTATTGGCTTCGTGTACCTGCATTCCGTCATTCTATCGTGTAACACGTCCGTTATCTGTAAAAGAAATAAATGTAAAATATATGGTCTATCTGTTTCTAAAATGCCATTACAAATCTGGTACATACGCTATTTTCGACTGTCTTTTCGATCGATCCATTATGTTTGATACAATACCTAATAGCTGCTTCGATCCTTGTTACTTTATGTATATGTACAGATTTACAAATTGATACAGCATTGCTGGAGAATGCTGTAGAAAAATTCAACCTGTAAGACAAAAGGAAATTGATCATTTTTACTTACTGGAATATTAAAATATTAGTAATCTGTCTTACCTTGGCCCAATTTCAATGATTAAGTGTTCCTCCAATTTCTCATCGAATACACTACAAGTTGTTAAACTGTGTTGGTTGAATGGAGGAATTAATATCCACTTTAAAAGTTCTAATTCTTCTTCGCATAAAGGTTCTTTGGTTTCAATATAATAGCATAATTCACTTTCAAGACCAGTTATTAAATTTGATATTTGAGTCACATTACTAAGTACGGTTTTTAGTTGACCTGACTTCAAACCAGGTGCCTTGTAGAATCTTATAATACCCATGGTCTGCAAATAAAAAATCACAAAATAATAAAAAGAAACGCTACTACTTAATTGATAATGAACGTTTCCATTAACTCAGACCCCCTAGTAGACTACCAAGAGTGTTGTTTTGTAATCTAACTATATCAGTATGGTAATTGCAAAACAGAATGCCCATGTCATAATTACAAAATCAAACAGAGAGTAAGCAAAAGGTCAGAGGACATCTGATAATGTTCTTATCTTTTCTAACATTGTATGTTTACACATTTTCTTAAATTACAGAAAGATTTAAATGTGTTTGTTTAAAAAAATAAATTGATGTACATACAATACATGTATAATACAGTATCATAAAAGAAATTAAATTCAGGAAAGAAATTTTATGAGATGCTTCAAAAATTTATTAATTGAATTCATTTACATTATTTTCGATAAGTTTGATTTTAATTGAATAAATTCAATTACAAAATTTTATCGCCGCAGTACACACACGTGTACTCCGAAATATATATATGCACATGCATACAATTTTCTACACACTACTACACACGTGAATGTTCATGGCAGAATTACGTCAAACTTTTAATCAAGCTTTGAAGGTTTAATAACAACATTTTCATAACAAAATACCAACAATCCTTTGCTCAAACGAGTTAAATCTTTTATGATTACATTTATGATTACATATCCGAAATGGATTTAAGTATAACAAAATTACTTCCTTTAATTAATAGTTGAAGATTATTTATTACAAAGTAGCCTTTCACTTACGGTATTAAATATACAGTGTTCGAGATACGTCTAGCTTTCTTGCACAACAGATCTCTTGTGTTATTATGAAATTATTGGAATAACGACACATAACCTTGACGTATATTACCACGTGCTTTTTTTCCTGTCAACAAAATAAACATTATGAATGTCCTTCGTGTAGATACATGATCTATCAGTATACAATCGTGAAAATTAAACGCTTAAATCATTTTTCTTTCCGAATTTTAAGTTTTATTCATTCCAATTATCTTCGTAGAATTATCATTTTCTTCCATAGAAACATATATATAATATATACTTTGCAACAACCTTAACCTATAGATTTCAGCATGCACGAGTATTCCGAAGTTTGCATTACATGTAAAAAGTATTAAATCAACTCGTGCATACTAACAAATAATTTATATTGTTTACGATATAGCGAATACGCTTAAAAAAATATTTCTTATTTAAATGATCTATCCAAGAAAATCATAATTAGAGACATCTTCGAATTGTTGATTCTGTGGATTGCCAGGAGCCATCGGTCTCGTTGTCATTTGACCTCTGGCACCAACTGTTTGTTGCTGTATTCCGATTACTTGATGCCTGTACGGAGGTTGCGACTGAAACAGAAAATTTATATTTTTAGTTAAATTCCACGTGTACAATTAAGTTTCTTAATGAATTTAAAGCTATTATCCCATACTTGTTGCAACAAGTGCCTGAGGCCCATATTCGAAACGGGTCGCATCAATCTCGGTGCATTCGCTTGTTGATTCGTCATACCTGCGGGATTGAGAGCTCTTTGCGCTTGTTGAGCCTATAATGAAACATTTTATTTTATTTATTTTCTTCCGAATAAAAATGTAGATCACATTTTGCGATTACTCTTAAAAACATTTCACCTCCAACTGTTGTTTATACTGCATTTCCTGTTGTTGCGCTAGTTCTAAATTTTGTTGAATCTATAAAATTCATTGATCGTGTGAATTAGAATTTTGGGTCCTTTGCATGGTCATATTTTATCTTTATTTACTTACATTCACTTCTAGCTGCGATTTATACTGCGCTTCTTGTTGCTGCGCGGCTTCTAATGTTTGCTTTAGTTGTTGAATTTTTAATAAATTTTGATGCCTAGCGATTCCTATATCATCGAACGGTGGTCTTTGTTGTCCTATCATTGTACCAGTTGCTGTAGCAACTTGGGGACCAGTAATTGCACCGCCCTATCGGTACGTTAATTACAACGAATAGTTTATTTAATACAAACTCAAATTGGATCTTGTTTTATTATACGATAGGTTTTACCTGCATACTAATTTGATTCTGAGGACCGCCAGATGTAGTTAACGTCTGCTGTGGATTATTCACGGTAACAACGTTTTGCGTTATTTGCCCGCCTCCCATTGCTATAGTGTTCGTCTGAGACATAAGAATACCACCTTGCGACGTACCCGTAGTGGCCATAGGTCCAGTTATCGCATTTCCTTGTCCAGCTCCAGCCTAAGATATCTAATCATTAGATTTCTATTCTTCTAAACCCCGTTAATACTCGATTTAAAAATTTTCATTCCCGCTCACCGGTCCCTGTCTCATAGTTGCATGCGAAGTCTTTTGTTGTTGAATCACTTTACGAAGACGGTCTACAAAACCAGTCTGGTCGTTTGGAATAAATCCTAAATACGTTCTCTTTTCAGCCGTGTACAGAAGAATAAGTACTTTTATGTCACACGTCGACGTTGGCGGCAAAAGGGTGAAATGAACGCAACCGGCCTAAAGAATTTTTCCCTTATCAATGATTTACTAAGAGCATATCTTGCAACATATAATACTGCATACTAACGAATCCAGAGCTCATAACTTTCGTCAAGGACTCCAGTGCTTCGCATGGTGTCGGATGGAAAAGAACGGATTTCGAGTTCTTTAAATAAGATCCACCGATATTGCCTATTAATTGTTTAGGCATCAACTGCATAAGTAACTTCTGGGGCCATGTATCAGCTTTCCTAATGACCACATTATGTCAATTAAAATACTTATACGATTATTTACTCTCCAAACAAGCACTTACAATTCTGGATCTCCATCCTTGGAGTTCGCAGAAACTTGACAGGGAAGATGTCTCGTCTGCTTTTGCGCGTCTGCAGGAATTTTAGCTTTCTCGACCCATTCGATGATACCTTGCCATATAGTGTGTCTTTCGCGTGGCACGGTGATTTGCGGGCCGGATACAGGACCAGAAGTAACGTTGCCCTTCGACATTTATATTCACGTTATTTATGCATGGAAATTAATGGAACAGCTTGAATATGTTTCTTAAAAATATTACTTGTGCCTGAGAGTGCGACACTTGTTGCTGTTGACTGATCGATGACACGGATGACTGTGTTTGGGAAGCTGTAACCGTCTGTGGTACTTGAGTAGGTATCGACTGACTAACGCACGATACTGTAAGTTGCTGACCGCCCTGTCCATGAGTTTGTTGCGCTGACATAGGCATCGAACCTTGTTGTTGAACATTTTGTTGTTGTTGCTGCTGCTGCTGTTGTTGTTGTTGTTGTATCTGCATCGTGAATCTCGCTTGCTGCTGCTGCTGCTGCGTCAGTTGCTGCTGTTGTTGCTGTTGTTGCGCGCTGGCAGCCATAACATTGCTATTAGCTACTGAAAACGTAAATAACACATTACGTTGCAACACGATACTTAATAAGTTGAAATATAATTAAAACTTAACAAAACCATTGATCGCAAAACGTCTTACTACCATCCATTCTTTGTCCAAACGGAGTTACGTTAAGTCCCAATGAAGGAGGTTGATTTAATTGTGCTATTAACGCGCTACTTTGTGCATTCGCTGGACCAGTAGTTCCTGGTGTTACGAACGGCCTCCATCTGGTGTGACCCGCTCTTGCTGCAACAGCTGTTGGATGATACGTTGGCGGAGCAGATATCTGAGGATTGTACGGAGGTCGTCCAGCGTTCATAGCAGCCGCTATCGGTGGCACCGTCTGATGAACCGAAGTAATATTTTGCGGTGTTTGGTTTCTAAATGGAGGACCTTGAGCTTGTGATGGCTGAGCAATATTTTGTTGAACTTGATTCGTATTTGGACTATCGTTGCTTTGCAATGGACTAAGCGGAATTTGAGCAGCAGTGCCTGGAGTAGTATGAACGGGTCCACCCATTGGAGGACTCACGGGTCTTTCTTTCAAATTGTAATTACGCAATAGCACCAAATGTCGAGGATCCTTGGCATAATTTTTCGTTTGAGATGATTGCAGATCTCCTCCAGCCTTTTCGAACAACTTGAATAACGCGGGTATTTTTCTAGGCGATAATATCGAAAGATTAATGTTTCTCTGCAAAAAAAAGAAGATCGTATTTGTGAACCTAATTCACCATCCAAATTATTTGTTTTGATATACCTCTTGATAAAGCGCGGCTAACTGCTCCACGGTATGACCAGCGAATTTATACGATTCTTGTATGACCGTTTGATATGGAGGAGAATTACAAATTAAAATACAATGTTTCTGGGATGCTGTATTCGGTTCACGTCGTAATTGTAAGTCTTCGAAACATTGTAACCCAGTGGCAAGACCCTCTCCAATGTTTGCATAAGATTCTCCCTTTCCACCAACCATTCTTTTTATGTAAAAAAAAAAAATCTTGTGAATTTTAAGTGTTACTCTATTTATGAAGAGAACTTTGAATAGATAACTATACTCACTCTAGTTTATCTAGAACAAGCAACAACTTATGCGGATTTGCATATGGCCCAAAGGTCTCTGTACAAGGTGCTGGTAAGCAATCAGCTGCATGGTACACTACTATGCCATACAATGTCGCGCTATTCTATTAAATGAAATCCAATTTTATTAGAAACATTAAAATCTGAAATGGAGAAAATCATATTATGTGTCATTAATACCTCGGAAACATATTCTCTATCCTCTATAGGACCTTGATTGAAATACCTGTAAAATATAATACTTTTAAATTAATGGACAATTGTATAATGACATAGCTAGAAGGAAACATAAGTAAGTGTTATAACATACTCTAGTGTTGGTAGAAGATAGTTTGTTCTTAGGTCATTGAGATAAGCTCCATTAACAGCTGTTCCTTCAATGACAAATATTACATCGGCTTGTATGCCGTGCTCTGTAGGACCAGCAACCATTTTTGTTTTATTCTCTAAAATCATGAAAAACGTTTTAAAAACATTTGTAAGTTCTAAAGGCGATACATTCTATTGTGAAAAATGAAACCTTAATATGTTTGATCAAACTTTCGGATATGTGCTTTAAATGATTCAGAATATCGAATTCACATTGGAACAATTAAACAGAACCATTAGAATGATCTAAAATTAGAAAGTATTTAAGAAACGTATATCGATAATAGCTGACCTTTTCAACCTATCGACGATTAAGTCGTATGTTCGTAGGTTAAATTCGTTCGCTATACTTTTTACAAGTGGTAATAAATCATCATTGCATCAACAATTACATGTAAAACGACATTTTACAAGGCTATTTTATTCTTTATTAAAATTAAAGTACTCATAGTACAACATTTATACATCAATCATAACAAGTAACCACAAACTTGCTCTAAATGATTCATTATGAGTGATTATGAGTGGTTGGCAGTGGTAGTGGTTGGCACTGGTTGGCAATAGAGACAAATCACAGAGTACTTTTATTTAAAAATACTTTGTGGCAATACTATCGATAATATATTGTTTAAATTTTGTAAATGTATTCTTTATAATATTGAACTTATAACAAATCGAGATATCTATCAAAGATTATTTAGTACCAGTGGCGCCACCGAACAATTTAATAAATTATTTTTTATAGTGACGCTATCTAGGCTAGATAATATGGTAACTATTTTCACTAGAAACTTGGGCGTTTTGCCACCGATGGCGCCACTGGTGTGAAAACCCGCTCACTGAGCGGCTTAGTGAGCGTTGACCTTTCTGAATGCACTGTACGTATATCTCAATAAAAAGTTTGTAAACAAATCCACGTGACGAACAATACATTGACATGGCGGGATGTTCTCCAAATAGATACAGATTTATTCGAAGCATACAAGTTACATTTCATGTATAATATTTATAGTTCTACAAATAAATGTATATTTATCAACTGTCTATGGTATCAGACCTACGACACACTGCTACCCAAATGCAAAGCAGGCCAACTCTTGCGTTTGAATGCTTCCCATTGGCACAAAACAATCCAACCAAATCCATCCAATCACGGTATTTCCAAAGAACCCTAAACAAGAACGTATTTATTCATTCCATACTCATGGGCCGTGTCTCGTTCGACTATTGGTCGCGTAACATCGAATCTAACTGTTGGATGGCAATTTTCTAAATTCATAAATTTTACTCGTAATTCCCGTTGCCGCCGCACGTTACACGCGGAAGATCGACCGTACTTCCCCCCCTAAAGTTTTCACGCCGTTGAAATAAAATCGACGATTTCCACCAACGAGACTGAACGAGACCAACCGGAACCAACGATATACATCCTACGATTCAATCATAAACAATGGAGTCGAATAGTCGTACACTCGGTAAACGTGATGTAACGTTACGCGTGTAACGTCCTCCAAGCCTATTGACACCGGCATTGGAAACGCTATGGTGGTGTCAGTGATACGATCGTCATGAACGTGCTCGAACAACCGCCATCGAAAATCGTTTGACAGCTGTTTAAGGTTCAGCGTGATGTGTAATGGGATTATTCGTTCGGAGCGCGAGGAAACATAGCTGTCCGCGGTCGTGGAACGTTTGAGAAAGTGCAACGGCAATGAAACTGCTACGTGGTTTCGACGCACTGCAACGTGAATGTGTCGCGGCGTAATTTCTACGCCACGAATGTTTTCCTTGATTGTTCTTACGTGTGAGGCTACGAAACGGTTCGCGGCATAATGGCAGCTCATAAGACAGGCGGGCAGAGCGCCCGAAAGAAAGTCCAGGTATTTACTTTGGAATAGTTTTTTTCCCCTCGTGAAACGTTTCCTTACGTCGGTTATCTATCGGGTAATTGTTTGTCGTACGTACGAGAAGTCGTCGTTCGACCGAGTATCGTTATATGGTAGAGTTTCGTGTAACTTTTCGTGTAACAACTTGGACATACGAAAAAAAAAAAATCACACGATTGCGTATTGAATAACAGAGATTAAGTCGTGTATACAGGGTGATAAAGAAAAGTCAATTTAAAGTAAATTTTCCTTGGCGAACTTTGATCGTGTGACGATCCTTTGAATTTTCTTGAAATGATGTCAACTAACCAGATTATGTATTTATAGTGTTTATATTATATATACATGAGCTTGTGTCATGTTTGTATTCTTATGAAGGTATCCATGGTTATAAGAGATGAAGTGGAGAAGAGACACAGAGCTGGAGTGAATTCCTTGCAGTATGATCCAGCTTTGCACAGGCTTTACTCTGCGGGTAGAGATAGCATAATAAGGATATGGAATTGCAAGAATATGAAGGATCCATATATTCAATCCATGGAGCATCATACGGATTGGGTCAATGATATAGTATTATGTTGCGGTGGTAAAAATTGTATGTAACTTTCTATTGTGCTTTTAAATGACTCTATTGACCAACTATGTATAAATAAATCAACATTTTATAGTGATATCAGCCAGTTCTGACACAACATTAAAAGTATGGAATGCCCATAAAGGTTTCTGCATGTCTACATTAAGAACACACAAAGATTATGTTAAAGCTCTAGCATATGCTAAAGACAGGGAGCAGGTTGCCAGTGCAGGTCTAGATAAATATATCTTCCTGTGGGATGTTAACACGTTAACAGCTCTTACAGCAAGCAACAACACTGTAACAAGTAAATAATCCGATTATTAATTACTTTCTTTTATTTTCACTGTTAAGTTATGTTTTAAATAACACTTTAATTTTCTACAGCATCATCTCTTACTGGAAATAAAGATTCAATATATAGCCTTGTCATGAATCAAACTGGGACAATTGTAGTCAGTGGTAGCACAGAAAAAGTTTTGAGAGTATGGGATCCAAGATACTGTACCAAATTGATGAAACTTAAAGGTCATATGGATAATATTAAAGCTTTAGTATTAAACAGAGATGGTAGTCAGTGTTTGTCTGCTAGCTCAGATGGAACAATTAAGCTTTGGTCATTGGGACAGCAAAGATGTGTTCAAACTTTTAGAGTACACAAGGAAGGTGTTTGGGCATTATTGGTAATTGTTATTTCTATGAATACCTTCTTGAAATAATATACGATCGAAACTTAGTCATCCATAAAATAATTTTTAGGCAACAGACACTTTCAGCCATGTGATATCAGGTGGTAGAGATAAGAGAGTTGTAATGACTGAATTAAGTTATCCTGAAAGATACACTGTTATATGCGAAGAAAAAGCACCTATATTAAAAATGGCTATGACACCTGATCAGTCTAGTATTTGGGTGGCAACTAGCGAATCAACTATAAATAATTGGGTAACGAACTATTGTATCGTAAATGTAATTACTCGATCGATGGTATAAATAATCTAATGTTTTAAAAACCGATTACAGTCGATTAGTCAAAAAGATTGGCAAGACTTTGGAATCGGAGACTATTGTGACTCCGCTAGTGGGGTAACTTCGAATGTTTTACGCAATACAGAACCTGCACAAAAAATATTAGGCGGTCCCGCGATACGGCATTACCGTGTTTTAAACGATCGAAGACACGTTTTAACGAAAGATACGGAAGAGAACGTAGCGTTATACGATGTATTGAAAGCATGTAAAGTAGAAGATCTAGGAAGGGTAGACTTTGAACAGGAAATCAAGAAAAGAAATAAAATGGTGTATGTTCCAAATTGGTTCAACGTAGACCTTAAAACAGGGGTACATACTTTTGCAGCTTACTAAACGAAGTCAAACTTGAATAATCGTAATATTAAGAATAATAAATATTTACATTTTTGTAGATGTTGACCATTCATTTAGGCCAAGATGAGAGCGACTGTTTTTCCGCGTGGGTCTCTGCAAAAGAAACTGGTCTCGCAGAGAACGATGCAGTCGATCAAAAAGGTAATATTCTTTTTAGTACGAATGTTATTCTGTTCGCTGATCTTTAAGAAATTATTTTACTTTACAGTGAATTATGGAAATCTTTTACTACAAGCTTTGCTCGAACATTGGTGGAGACCGTTGCACGCCGACGATGAAAACGAAGGTAATAGTAACGAGGGTAATGGCCCTATACATACAAGAGGAGGAAATCCATACTTTTCAGTACCTAGTCATACACCTGTTATATTTAGGTATGTATTAACAATTAACTCTAGTAACGAATTATTTACGATATATTTTATAATAATACTAGGAAAAGGAATAAAACAATAAAATTTTGTTTTAGCGAAGTGGGAGGAAGAACTTTGTATAGATTATTAGTCAGAGATGCTGCAGGAGAAACAGAAGGAGTTTTATTAAATGACACTGTACCAGCATGGGTGGTTAATATTGTCGTGGACAAGAATCTTCCACAATTCACTAAAACACCTTTTTATCTTCTTCCACATGCCACGTCTGGTGTAAAAAGTCTAAAGAAGTACGCGATAAATTAACGTCTTATAGATTTTATATTAAACACGATACTTCCGGTTAATAATTTCTTTATGTTTATATTTCAAGGGATCGTTTAATTGCAAATGATTTTATACAAATTCGTAAAGTAGCGGAACATGTTTGTGATAAAGTGCTCGGCGCAGGAAGCGATTCAGGATCGGTGGCAGGTACTGGGAACACAGTTTCCGGTGGTTCTCCAGCAGGAGACAGAACAAACACAGATTCGAATGCTGATAATTCTTCGCTGGCCGAAGAAAAAGTGGAACTTTTATGTAACGATCAAGTTCTAGATCCTTCTATGGATTTGAGGACGGTACGGTCTCAAATCTTTTGTACGTCGTACAATTGTTTATTTAGAGCTACGAATTTTTTAAATCACTTTTATTTTATCGCATCTTAGGTCAAACATTTCATCTGGAAAAATGCAGCAGACTTAACGCTGCATTATCGGCCTGTAAAATAGTTAGGGTTGAGTACATCAGAACAAGGATCTCTAACGTGTACCTGGTTTTTTTCTATGGTAAGGTAAGTACAATTCTGTTTTTCATTGCTTATGTCTGCGTTTCTTAAACAAAGATCTGTAGACTATCTGAAAAAAGAGAGAAATACTTGCGTGGGCTTAGAACAAATGGATTTCAGAGTAACGGAAGACATGTGGACTAGTTGCAGAGTGTGGCATCTCACGCTACCTCCTCTTCATGAAATATTCAATCGATTTTCGGTGGATGTTCCATTAGATATCGCAACTGAAGACGAGTAGAGGCCAGGTCGCGCACAGAGTACTTGGAACTGAATGCGTTTGAAGGCAATAACGTGTGGAAGTATTAGCATAAATTGCTCATATTTGTATATTTATATCCTGAGGCCAAACTCATCCCTACGACGTGAAATACCAATTTCAGTTAGTGTACTTTTAGAGACATATGTTTTTCGTACCTGGGTGTACAGTATTAAATGCTTGTCGTCAGCCATTTATCGTCTTCCCACTTCAAAAGTACCAGTGAGAAAGTTAAGCACAAAAACGAGGGACAGGATCGTATGGCCCAGGAAATTATTTATTTTCATTTTCTCTAAATGCCATGTTCACACGATACTTCTCAAATTTTTCTGTGTTAATTTCACTTAGCTGTATTTCGTAAATTGTAAGTAGTACTATTTTATTTTTCAATCAAATAAGAAACTCGTGTATTTATTGAACAAATGAAATGTACGTATTCTATGATGTGCGTTAGTAGTACTCCACACACCTGCCTTGTTATCACAAAGGAAGCAAACTATAAAGAGAAGAAGGAAATGTCAATTTACTATTAATCAAATTACATTTGAGCAGCCAAATTAACAGTTCAATATTTCCTGTTAATAAAGATAGGAAATAACAGTATGCCCGTCTTCAGTGTAATAAGGTCAAATTCTATCTCTGGTGGAACTTCCATTAATTAAATACGTATTTATGAGATATATAACGATGTTTCGTATGAGAAGGAAAATATAAATACACTAACTATAGTTGTCAGTTAAACGAATATAGCCGCATTGGTAGAATTTGGCCTTAGGAGACAACTGTAACAGATAAAAGAATATGTAGTTGGTCTTATGTTAAAAATATTCACTCTACTAGAATCTTATGAACTGTATATACAAATGCGACTGTAAGTAACGTCCCCTGGTTACGGTGGTGGGCTGTATAAATAAAATTGAAACAAATGTTGTATCGAAAACTGGAGCTTTTACACCAATTCCGTGAAATTGGGATAAACGCTTAATTTTTCTATTAAAGAGAAAAAAAAGAGATAATTGTTCTTTATTAATACGGCCCTAAATGTTGTAACATTTTATGTTATCGAAATGACATTGACGCAATTTTTTTAACGAATCTAGAGATTATTCCATTGTTACATTTTAATGTGCTGCATAATACTGTATATTATAAGTGTATTTATTTGCTAAGCTTTTGTTACACTCGGTTGGTGATGTAAAGAAATAATTTACCGCTACTTAATTTTCTTCTTCGATCGTATATGTATCGTTAGAGGTCAATGATCGACTTGTCTCGAGCCAATGACACGTTGATTAAGAGAATGGCTACCAAAAAGTACTGTACAGTTGTAGTTAAGTTTGATTCATTTTTATGTTTGTATATCAGCATTATATGTATATTTTTGCAAAGAGTTAGTGGTAATTATTCTCGCATTTTATTATTTCTTTTTAACTGAAACATATATTTTCTTAAAATGACCCTCGTTATTGCGACAGGAAATCAACATGTGCCTGATCATAGATTATAAGTTGTAGAGGGCATTTCGATTATGAACTGATGTATTGGTCCTTTTGAAATAATATCAATTGTAAGTTACACCGTTGCGATGCATAATCATAGAAAATATTTCGTCAAAGTCCAGTGTTTAGTTATGAATTTATACCGTTCATTCGTAGATTTTAATGTTTATTTTTATAATACTAGGCGTAACAAAACCGTCGACCGCGTGTGTTTTAAGCATTAATTGTCGAATATTTTCTAATAATTTATTATTGTTGCTCCCTTGCGCGAAGAAAATTCCTTTAAGTTCTTTTTTTTTCGAACTATAATCAAATTTCTATCTATTACTTGCATACTGCGATAGAAATTCACGAAAGTTTATTAGCGTTCATACTGTTCATCGATTTCACGCGTAGGTAATATTATATTAGTTTTAGATACGAGACATACATTTCATACAGTATTCATGAAAATTATAACTGAGCCTTCCTCACTAAATAAATAACATTGTTCATTAATGGAAGTATTAATGTATAACATTAAAACAGAAGAAACTCTTGTAATTGCACGTTCGAGACGTAAGAATAACTTCGAATCAAAACTAATTATATACCCTATCTTTTTAGCAATGGACAGTGAACATCTTCAAAGTTTGTTAGTCCTCACGTAAAAAAAAAAAAGAAATAAAGAACTTGCAGAATGGTGCCAAATTTTATACTGAAATAAATGTTGCAATGCACCAATTCCTTTTAAAGAGAGATTAAATCTTTTCTGTAAACATGCTTTCAATGAAAACTTACTAAATAAAGTAGTTATAATATATTTATTAACTAAGGCCGCATATTAGTAGCAATTCAGATTTACAACGATTATTTTTTCTTCTGCTCTTAGAGGGACAAATATTTAGAAAATATCGTCTCACACCTAGAAATATCTGGACTCGATAAAAATGGTTTCGTTATTATTTATAAACGAACTTATATAATGTAATATCGTTACATCGTAATAGATGAAATTTTCTACAATTTTTCTACAACTAATCATGCAATGAGACGATATTCGTTCAATGGTTGAAAAAGTGGTCTATTTTTATCCATTTCGAGTTACAGAATATAGAAAAAAAATGTTATATAACTTATTTACCAACGATTAAGTAGAACAGTAAAAAATTCGAATGTACCCGTTTCGGATCATGAAAGTCACCGCATCGATTTCTATGTAATTAACTTTTAATTGACATTTCGAAACAGCTATATTGTGAAATTACTCCAGATCATGTACACCATTATGGAATTATTAATAATTAAATAAAACATCTAATTTAATACAGAATAACTTATACACGTGTACTTCGATAATTAATTACTAATGCAATACCAGTATATCTACACTTCCATTTTAATAATATGTTCCACAGCTTCCACAAACGAGCTGCATACTTTCGCGGGTAATGGTACAATTGTATTCTCATCACCTTCTCGGTATTTTCCAGTTTGTACTAAAAGACCTCTCATGCCAATAGCTTGCGCGCCAGCTATGTCATCTTTGACATCCTAATTAAATGATTACATTGTTAAATGATTAAAACCTCGATTATAGTAACAATTAGTACAAGGTGTCTCATATCACACAGTGTGCAAAAATTCACGTCTATATAAAAAGATATGGAAAAGTATTTCAACTATTGCTATTCCTTTGTAATACGGGACACCCTGTGCCATTGTAAACAATATATTAAATATATTTCATACATCGCCGATCATGACTGCTTCTTCTGGAGGTATATGTTCCAGAGCAGCTTTGAAAAATTCCGCGGTTGGTTTACCAACAACTTCAGCCGTTACGTTAGCGGAATATTCTAATCCTGCGATAAATGCGCCTGGACCAAGAGCCAAGCCATCTGGTCGTTTGTAATATCGTCCCTTATGAATTGCTATAAGCGACGCGCCATCTAACAATAATCTGAAATTACAGTTTGTCCATTGCAGAGATAGATTAACTTTAAAGTGGCCATTAACCTTAGCACCTTAACATCCTGATAAATTGTTTAATTACATACAGAAAATGTACCTAAACGCCTTGTTTAATTCGTCGTAATGGAATTTGTTCGGCGCGAGTCCAATTACCACAGCATTTATCTTTTCGTTGTTCTTTACCAAACCCTCGAAATCTTCGTCAGCAGCTGGATCTATCAGCAACATTGGATTCAACTCCCGCGAAACGATCAATCTTCTCGCTGCAGCCAACGAACTAAAGATCTCTTCCTTCTTAATCTCAAAGCCAAGTTTCGTTAATCGGTTGTATAAAAAATTACTGGACTCTTTCGTTGTGTTCGTGACGAATTTTAAAGGTATTTTGGCGTTTCGAAGCCTGCGTTTCAATTATACAAAGAATTTATAAATTCTTTATAATTATAAATATATAATTATATACAAACATATAATATATAAATATATAATTTAAATTATATATAATCTTTGATAACTTAATTATCTCTATACTTATCTCTATCCTATTGCGATCAATATTCCTGTGTTGCGTGTAAATTAAATACGAACGGAAGTTTAAATGTGGATATTTAAATGAAGAAATTTATAAAAAGAAGCGATTTGGTATTGTAATTCGTTCAATTTTGAAGCGCGCCAATAAACAGAATCGACGCAACACGAGATGCGCCATGACGCAGATCGTAATTGATCGTAATATACTTGCGAAACAAATGAAGATAACCACCTGTTTAAAGCTTCGATCGCACCAGGAATCACTGTGTTATCAATATGTAGCGTCCCACTGAGATCTATCAGTACCATTCGTATTTGTTTCGCCATGTTAGTCAATATTATTTTTTTATACTCCTCGTACAGTTCGGAGTGTACAATCGCACGATCCACGCATACATGCAACCAATTACCTCCACACGCACATTCAAAGTATTTCAATAAGAACGTAGAGCTCCGTTTCTGATCGCACGTGGTCAAACATGGCGCTCTCCGTGAAGCAGGAAGACGTAAAGCAAGTACCATGGTTTTCGCTGTAAGTATAATGATAACTGTAATAATTTTCGTACCTTGTGATTTTCATGTGAAAGTACTATTCGTATTTCGTAGAACCGAATGGCACCAGGTGTACAGGCAAATTTACTCCAATGACATGGTCGAGCAGAAGAAGGCATACGAGATGCTACTCGTGTGGAAATCAAGGTAATCACCTCGTAAAATGTTTTAATAGTAAATTATAAATTGTAAACGACGCTAATGGAAAGAGTTTTAGGATGCCAAAGTTACCTGTAGGGGTCGACTGTACTCTTTCTATCATGCAAGTCTGTCTTAGAGACCGTGAATGGACTCCCAAAATTAATAGCGGGGAGTTGCCTATTAGTTATGAAAACGATTTGTGCCTGATGTACTCTACCACGATAATGAGATTTTTAAATCATATATCCAACATAGGGCATACGAAGCAAACATCATTGTTTCAGATTGCCAAGCAACTCAATATTCCAGAGTGGATAGTGAACTTGAGGCACGATACAGCTCATGGACACGAATTGCCATCCATTGGTGTATTGAGGATCGCGATAAACATATTATTAACTTGGTTACATGTATGTATTTATTTCCATGTAAGTTGTAATATTCATAACTATGCTTGTTTCTATTAAACTTATTATTTTTAAAGGAAGAATATTGGATTACCGAAACAAAAAGGATAGAAGAATCCATTGTCACCTCAGAATCTGTAAATGAAATTCAGGAAACTGAGGAGATTCAAGAATTTGGTGACTTAATAGAACTCTGGACTGCTGTTAGTTTATACATTCATGCTGGATACTATTTAGTATCAGATATTCCAGATCCTCAACTCAAGTACATATATTTGACTACATTAAATTAGTTACTTTATATCTATAATGATAAATTGACTTTATTAACAGGGAAACATTACAAGACCTGCGTTTGTATGCTATGTCCTTGTCGCAACAAAATAATGAAACCATAGAAAATGATAAAGATAATTTTGCAGAAACTGCTAGCGACGACATACGAAAGGACAAAAAGTATACGTTAGCGACTGCGAGATACGTTCTTTTATCTGAAATCTCTAGATATCTTAGCAAAAAATCGATTCCTAATAAAAAGAACGTAGTTTGTAACGCACTTTTTAATTCAGAAGCTTTCTTACCAAGCAAAGATATTTTATTAATTTTTGTTCGAGAAAAAAATACCGAAAATGATTTCCTAAATCATCTTTTGCCACTGAATATGATGGAATTTTGGAAAGATATTATATTTTTACTATGCGAAAAAGGAATGATGGAAACAGTTATTTTGGAATTACTCGATTTAATAGATAACGAAGAAGTAAATAAAGACAGAAGATCTTCAGCTTCTTTATGGATTAGTTCTATATGTTACAGTTTTGTGAAACTAGATGTTGCCCACAGTATATCTCGAACTTTAGAATATGAGATGGAAACGACGCAAAAAAAGTTATCGCCAAAAGCTTTTGAACACAAAGTGAAGGAAGAAACGCATCGTATTTATCCGCATCTAAAATATACTCTATGGTTTAATTTATCAAATATAGTGTTACCTTGTTTAACTAACATCAAATTAGTTTCAAAATTTATATTAAACGCAAATAAGTTCTCTATTAAATTTATTGCACCAATATTGGAATTAATAAATCCAAAACTAGACGACGAGAAGAAACAATTATTATTAAATTTGCTGAACATTTATGCAGAAGGAAACATAACGAACGATGAAAGTTCTAGCGAATGTCAACAAATTTTTACTCTTAAAGATATTCATAATCAATTTGACGATCATGTTCTAAATGTAGATAATGAACAAGATAGAACATCTCATTTTTTAACCGATCAAAAGGTTCGAAATTCTTGTTGGAAATTACCACTTAGTGAGTACATAAAACTACTTTTTATGAAATAAAAATATTAACTACGAATGTAATGTTAATAATTGAAATCTTTTCCAGTAAATTACTGTTGGCCGAACTGTCCAATTGGTTTACTTCCTTGGCAAGTCGATTCGATGGAGGTCTTAAATCCTCTTAGGAAAGTATCGCAAAAGCACAGTGTTTCGACTTTAGAGTCCGAAATTACTCCTGGAATTGTAGATAGCAAAGATTTAAGAATGCAAAGTCAAATTAATTGGGATAATGTTCTCAGAAAGAAGAAACGTTTAAAACGAAAGCATGAACGAAGAAATGCAGATATTATAATAAATAGAGCACTGGAGACTGCAAAGAAACAAAAATAGCGTACGATGTCCGCATTTGAATGTAGGAAATATGAAAACAAGGAAAATTAATTCAACAATATATTTTTATAACTAATAAATAAATTATATAATTCTGTCAAAATTTACTAGTATAAAAAATTCATCAACTGCTTATTGTCTAGTTCCGACTAATATACATTTATCAATATTGCAAATATCAAATGTAGTTTCATTTACGAATTTGTATGTACATACTTTTACAGATATCTACATTATAATGCAATTTATACAATACTATTCCATAACACCCACTTATTTTAAATAACAATTTTTCATCAGGTATGTATCACATATATAAACGTATAAAAATTATAAATTAGTCGAAATATAATTCCCAACATACATATATTAAAAAATAAAAATGTTTACTTATCACAAAATATAAAATCTTGGCTTCCCGAATACACCTTTCGTATCGTAAATTGAACACTTGGTATACAAACTGATTTTTACTTTTCAACCAATTTGATCTTCATAAACTTCAACTGTTTCAAAAGTTTATGATGTAGGTAACTTCTTTGGTTGTTTTATTAATATGTGTAAACAACAAACACATTTCCATTAACAAAAATCAATTATCATCCATTCAGCTTTGATTAAAACGAATATATTCTCTTATCAGTAGTGTTTGTCTTTTTGAGCACCTCAGCAAGATGTTTCCTTGTCTCGAAACCAAATTTATCTATAGGTATTCGAGACATAGCCGCTATTCTGTAAATCAATAAAAGGTTGAAATACCGGTTGTATGCCTAATTACTTAATATGCTTATGACGTCTTTTTACCTGTCACCAGATACGTTGCACAAAAATTTCCAATAAGACGGTCGTAAAAGTTGAGGCTCGACAATCGCTACATGAAAGAGCAGCGCTGTACTAACGCAATACAAAAATATTACAAAGCCCTTTACTTCAGGTACTATTTCCTTTTCCACAAGATCATTCCATAATAACTAAAATGAAATTAATATAATAAGAAGTAAAATTCTGTATAGGCAATACAAGTATCAGATATATGAATTACAAAATTGTTTGTAGGAAATACCTGTAATGCTTTCCACATAAAGTATAAAGCTACGGTATTATTACTGTAAGACATAAATGTCAGACCAGCTATAAATCCAGCAGGAATTGCATAGTAGGAAGAATCTTTTTGTAGAAATTGCCTCAACGAACAAGACACTAGCTGAAATAGAAACTGTTAAAATAGTATGCAAGGACCTAACGAATTTAAAATATACGATATAATAATACCCTATAAAGTCCTGCAAAACCTCCTAGGAATACAGCCAAATTGTAGGTATTCTTCTTGAAAATGATAGATTTCATTAACTGTGGCTTCCTAAGTAATTGTTTAATTCGTAATACCAAATTAAGTACTAACTGAACACCTACACCATAACTAAAAAGCTTCATAGCACCCTGGAAATAAACATATCATTAATGTACATTTAAAAATCTTTATAAATTTCTGTTAGATATTTATTTATTTACATCTGTACCGTTAATATGTAATGAGCACAACTATAAGGATGTGGACAAGACACATGTTTTCCTTGATTTTTTATAGCTTCTATAATCCTTTTATAAGTTGCAAGTGACTTCATCAATATATTATCTTCACATCTTTCAGTACTTGTAGCATGCTTTTTTTTTGAACCTTTATTGTCATGTTCATTAGTAGAAGATGGTAATGTGTTAGGTTGGAAGCAATTTTCTTTAAAGTATTCAATCTCCTCATGTTTTCCAATAACTCTAATAAAGAGTTGAAATACATTTTGAACTATTACTAATTTCAAAATTATAAGAACAGTTCAAGATTAGCCTAAGTACCTAAGTATTTTATATATGGCATCTTGTTTATCTGTTTTGGATCGAAGAAAATAAAGTAACAGTGCCATGCTCACAGCAAAAATGTATGTTTCACCCTTTGGAATGGAAGTGTAGTATCCTCTGGATTGCCCCATCCTAAACAGTGTCTCTGATGCCTAATAAAAAAAAAATGTAATAATTAATATATTATTAAAGTAATGTACATTTCCCTTATGACATGACAAGGAATTACGGTGCTAAAATTGATCTACTCACAATGTTGGATACATATAAACATAAGAGAGTACGACGAGATGGTCTCTCAATAAGTATAGCTGTCAAAGAAGATAGAAAGGATGGGAGAAACGATACAGTCAGAAGATGGAAGCCTCCCAGTAATCGTCTGAAATATATAGTTCTCAAGTAAACACAGGAACTCGTCGTAATAAAAAAGTATGTTCTTTAAATAAAAACTATAAAGCAATTGTGATATTGAAAGTATCAGTTTTTAATTCAGAGGTTGGGGAAGTTTTTGATGCTGTAAGACAAGATTTTATCCAGAAAACATATTTGTAAGTTCTTTAAATAAAATTAAAATTGATTTTAACACACCTTAGGTTACAAATAAACATGGGATACGAAAAGGAACTCCATGAGAGAAAGGCTGTAGATTGTAGGATACCTGCCATCGTTCTCCCGACATCTTTTTTAGACGGTATTTTTCCTTTCATTAAAAACGTAACCTAAAAAACACAAAGAAAACAAAATAAAAAAATATCGAAGAAAACAGAAATCATACGACATCCCTCGAATAGATAGAAAAACTTCTCCTTTCGATGCCCAATTCGCGTATCGGAACGCTGCGAGTCATTTTAAAATCGAAGATTGCCGGATAGTCAACTGACAAATAAAAGCGAATCTGTCAATAAAGAGTTGTCAATATTCAAGGTGAAATTTTATTTGCCAGCGCCATTATAAATCGCTGTACGACCAATAGTAAAAATTGCGACGTCACTAAATAACATAAATATGCATTGTTTTTCTCTCATGTCGTAAGATATGAAATTAAACGTAACTTAGGAGAAAGAGAAGAAAGTTATTTTCTAGTGTTTTTACGAACTGAGAACTGTCTATGCGCTCGCGTTTATGAGATCATTTCCATACTTGTAGAACATGTAAAAATTGCAACATAGTCTCTATGGAAGAAAATAGAAATCAACAAACATACTAAGTAGACGGTGGTGTAGAGCCTGAGACTTTCTTGAAGGGTATGCAGCCCGAGACCGGCTGCTGCACTGGTACAACTGTCCGTCCAAGGATGAGTGAAATCCTTGCAGGACGAGTCGATGAATTTGCTTAGTCGCGAAGGCATTCTTCAAGGATCGACAAACGGCTTTTATTCGAGTCAGTCTTCCCGCCCTAGGAATGTCAGCGTTCCTGTGATCGTCGCATACACCACCAAACTAATGAGTGACACTTCTTCTATCACTGTTTATTGTCGTTCGTTTGATGCTGCGGAAGACTTTGTTGATATCATTTTTCTAGCCGTAACTGGACCTCGACGCGGAAATTACGCAATATGAAGCGATTCGGACGGCGAATCGATCGATGAGATTGTGTTTAATCCTCGAAGATATCGGATAAGGATGAGATAAAAGTGGTTCTGCCCTTCAATTTCGGCTTTACGAGACTGCGAGTACAGATAAAAGAAACTTACGATGGAGAGAAGAGACGAGACATGTTTGCTCCTCGAGTGATCATCGGTGACTGAAACGGACGTCGCGCCGCGGCAGTAGTGATGCCTGGGATAATTCCCGCTTGCGCATGCACAATGCACGACAAAAAAGACGTAGTGCTGTAGTTATAGGAAAAGATATGAGGTTCCAATTTATTAGGTAAAAAAATTCATGCATACTATTAAAACTTCATGAATATTAAAGCAATAGAAAACTGTAGAGCATATATAGGGTGTCCTAAAAATGTTGTACACCTTGAAATGGGTGGTTCGGGAGGTGATTTGAAACAACTTTTTCCTTAGCGAAAATGTTGTCCGAGGCTTCGTTGAGGAGATATTAACGGAAAACACTGACCAATCAGAGCGCGAGTAT
>NC_071977.1:1919649-1950742 GCF_026283585.1 Hylaeus volcanicus | reverse complement strand
ATACTCGCGCTCTGATTGGTCAGTGTTTTCCGTTAATATCTCCTCAACGAAGCCTCGGACAACATTTTCGCTAAGGAAAAAGTTGTTTCAAATCACCTCCCGAACCATCCCTTTCAACGACTTCCAACATTTTTGGAACACCCTGTATATCAACTATAAACATCAAGCTTTTTACTAACACCAACTTTACGTAATACATTTGCAAATTACTAAACCTGATATTACCTAATACTATATTTCTACTTTTCTTTAGGGCGATTACGAGCGCCAGTTTTACGAACTTGACGCTGAGAACGGTGCGTATGCGCGAGTGGGAACCATACTGCGCGACGGTATAAAAAGCACTGGTCTCAACTTGAACTTGTAGAACAAGTAATTATACGATTACGTGTTTTTATCTGCTCAAAGTAATTTTCTTACAACGTGATTGCAACACTTTCACAATAAGACTTCAAGACAATATAATAATAAAAATTCTAATGCACCAGGGATCTGCTATATCGATACCAATTATAGGTGCATCGAAGTACACTCTATAAGAAACAGTAACTTTCTAATTGCGTTTATAGTGTACCGTTATCGCGAACCCACTCCATACAGGAGTGCTTTAGTTATGTGTTTCCTTTCCAATTTACCATATGAAGTACTATGCAAATTTTATGCTAATCTTTTTCATTCATGTATTTAAACTATTCTTCAGATTGATTAGTAATACGCATAAATGTAAGATATAATGACTTAAGCATACATGCTTGTCAGTACACTCCAAAGTTCAGTGGAATAGTAATCTCACAGGCAGGGGTCAGTCAATTGTTATTTAATTATGGACGAAATATAGTCGTAAACAGCACGAGTGGATTTAAATAGAAATTTACGACAAACGTTAATTATTTATTAAACACATTAATGTGGCACTTGTATAATTTTTATTACTCACAATCAGACCATTCTCGAGAACAAAAGATGTGTTCGTTTCTTTTGACCTATATATTTCTCATCGAAGTGCCCCTAGTGATAGGCAACCCGTCGTACGCACGAGCATTTCGTCATGTCCGCTCAGGCGTCAATTCTAATAGAGCTGTAATAATTGTGTATATCTTGATAATTAAACGTTAATAGCAGTTACCGTTTTTACACCAGAACATTCAAAAATACACCATTGAAATGTAACTCTGAACACAGCTTTTGTACCGTTCATTCTAGCGTGCAAAATACATACAGCTTTCTTTCTTTATTACATCATCTCTAATTTTCCCGCACTATTGTCGTCTACAATTGTGGCGCCAAACGAGCATACGTGTAACTTCATTCCCAACGAAATGTTTACAATCGAATTGTGAAAGATAAACTAACAAACGATCATTATCGTCGTCGTAATATATCGTGACAATAGCAATTATTTTGTTTTTAAGACACACTATGTACTTTCTTTGTATCGTCATTTTATTTTTGTAGGTGTAGTTTAGATTTCGTTTCATTATACCATTTATTATTATTTTACATGACGTACTACATTTTATTCGTAATGTTTTTAGTTAAACCATTGCGATGTCGGAACCTGGATTATCTTTCGACGAGGAAGTGCTTTCACCAGACGTTTTCGATGATGTAGACATGACAAATAACCCCGAAAACTCCGATGATTGTAAGATATGTAACATACAGAATATTTCTTATGCAGTTCTTTACATTTTTTACACGACTGTGTTTGATTTCACGAAGCACGCTCGATGTCCATTGATGCTAACGAACCGGAACCTTCAGATGGTGTATTCGAATGGAAAGGCATGAGCATGGACGAGATTCGAAAAGGCTTGGGTGTATATGATTGCCAAGAACTTTCTCCCATAGTTCCTTCTATATCTCATACAGTATTAATATTGGTGAGAATTAAATTTGAACTACAATTTTCTGTTTAAAAGCTACATTTTCATTTGTGAATTTTCTGATATTAGTTACCATTACCTGCTCGTGGAACACCAAAACCTTATCCTGCACATCAAGTGGATAAATGGTGCCAGGGTTATGTACGAATGCCACATTCCAAACATAATGTATATCCAATAGATCAGGCATGTAGTATTTATACTTATACATTTCCTAAGTACTATCCATGTTTAATTTGGGTCTTATTATAGAATAAAACTCCTCGTTGCCGAAATAGATGGGAAATAATACAGGAATCACTACTTAGGAATTTTGTTTCAACTCAACAACTAGAAAGTGCAATACTTTCTTATAATCACATATATGCACAACGCTGGGACTTTGCAGCACTGCATCATTTCTTTTCCGAGGTAGTGTTTACAATTGTGTATATCTTATTTGGAACATACCCATTGAATATTCTGACCATATAATTTTAAACTACAGGTAGCTGATGAAGAAGAAACAAATATTTTCTTTGCTGTACTATTGCCAAAAATGATTCAACTTGCTTTACAACTTCCTGTTTTGGTAACTGGTCCTGTGCCTCTTTTGAAACATCACACTAATGCAGCAATCAGTCTTAGCCAATTACAAATAGCCTCTTTACTGGCTAATGCATTTTTCTGCACATTTCCAAGACGTAATTCGACTAAGCCGCAGTCTGAATATGGAACATACCCACAGATCAATTTCAATAGGTATTTCATTAAATGATACTTAAGGCTTTGTTCTAACTATATATTTTGAATACTTTATGAATACATTTATATAGGTTGTTTTCAGCATATAAAGAGGAAAAGTGGAACAGGTGCGAGTCAGTAATGGAAAAAATGAAATGTATAGTACATTATTTCAGAAGGGTGACATCTACAGGTGCGTTATGATTCACCTTAGACGCATAAGTAACGAACGAATGTATCGCGTTTACTCGATTCAATTCTATTAAAGAAAAGAGGAATTTGAACTGTACCATAATTTTTCCATAGAGTAGCCCCAGAGGGTGTAGTAACAATTCAACGACGTTATATACCTAAGTCAGATTGTCCGAAATGGGGCGAACAAGTACAAAAACTTCCACCGTTACACATTACAAGCAAAGGAACGATAGAAACAGAAGGAGCTGGACTCCTGCAAGTGGATTTCGCTAATAAGTAATGAACGTTATTAAGATTGTTACTAAATAAAATTAATTTAAATTTATATTCGTTATAAATTAAAAACGTTTTTAGATACGTAGGTGGCGGTGTTCTCGGCTTAGGATGTGTACAAGAGGAGATAAGATTTGTAATCTGTCCAGAATTAATGGTAACGATGCTTGTTACGGAAGAATTAGATGATACGGAAGCGCTAATTGTTAGTGGCGTCGAGAGATATAGTACATACAAAGGTTATAGTAACACTTTTAAATGGTTGGGTGACTATGTTGACGAAACACCTCGGGATAGCAGTGGACGACGACTGACATCTGTTGTTGCAATCGATGCTCTTTATTTTAAGCACCCGCAATCACAATTCAGTATAAATAACATAACGAGAGAACTTAATAAGGTATTGGTTGTAACATTCATATGCAGATTATGGTGACAGTCGATTAATTATATACTTGATAAAATCTTATTTTACTAGGCATACGTCGGATTCGTTGGATGTGAAAGTAATAGGAACAATCTCCCTGCTATAGCAACCGGAAATTGGGGATGCGGAGCATTTCGCGGAAATTCAAAATTAAAAGTATTATTGCAGCTAATGGCTGCGGCTGTAACAGGTCGAAGTATGGTTTATTTTACTTTCGGAGATACAAACTTACGAGATGATATCGCCGAAATGTATTCGCATTTTGTAGCACACGAGACAAACATAGGTATCGATAAACGCGAAAACTTAATTAAAATATTCCGAACATACGCAGAAATTCACGATATCATCTTTTTTTCAGCCCATATATTTTCTTTATTGATACAGTACCAAGAATTCGCTCCAACCGGGGATTTGGATTTTTATCATTTTTTACATAATCGAAGTAAAATAAAACCTCTGTCGCAGTATTTAAATAAAAATCAGCAAACAAAGATTTCCGTGGTGAAAGAAGATATTTTTAAAACAAGTAAAAGCGTTAATATCAACGACAAGCAGTCTTTTCACTTTAATTTTAAACGACAACAAACGGAAGAAGAAAGAATTCAAGAATGGTTAGCTAATTATGACGAAGATATTGTAAATAAGGAGAAAACGGAATCCGTAAAGGAGGAGTACGTCGAAGTTAAAAATATTCTGGGAAAAGAACAAATTGAAAACAGTGATAGCATAGATGAAAAAGCGGATCAAGATCAAGATAAAGTTGATACAGAGAAGAAAAGAAAGCCATCTTTATGGAAAATTTCAGAAGACACGGGACAAACTAAAATGATTCACAAACAGCGACTATCTGGTCTCGAAGTATTAGATACAAACCAAGAGCTTTCTCATCAGGCAAGTAACAATTGCGATATATTACCAAACGACGAGGGTCAACCAACATCTACCGAATCGAATCACACATGTAAATTTATTCAAATTTTAAACGAAACATCTACGGTATCCTGCAAACGCAATTCATCGACTAAAAAAGTTGGACAGACAACAATTACAGATTTTTTCCATTAAACACCGCGATGATACTGAAATATTTAGGACTAAACGTTTCTTTCAAAGATCGTTTAACATAAGATTTTCTTACCACACGTATTTTGTATATAGGAAACTACTAGCAAATTAAAAAGTTATTGTAAATAAATTTGCAAATATACTGACATCTGTTGTTGCAATCGATGCTTGTTATTTTAAGCACCCGCAATCACAATTCAGTACAATTAACATAACGAGAGAACTTAATAAGATATTGGTTGTACCATTCATATGCAGATTATGGTGACATCTTCAATTGGAATCTGATCGACGATCAATGTAATTACAAGATAATAAATCGCAAAACTGTTTTCGTTTCTTTCTGTATTTGTTCTTAGGTTATCAAAGTATCGATCGATTAAAAATACATCCCCCCTATATGTATAAATAAATTCGTTTGGTACTATTTAAAATAAAAATCCCCGAAATATCGTTTTAAATAGATACTCTTTCAACGGATTCGAAAAGTGAAGAATCTCGCGACCATTGCTGTCACGTGATATTTATCGACGTATCGCGTCGGCCGTGGAGGGTCGAAATTCGACCGTCGAATACGAAGATGGCTACTACCACTGAAATATTAAATACTCTCACAGAAACAGTAATTTTCCGAAAGAAAATGTAGAATTTCCTGGGTTGCGACGCGTTCCAGGTAATAGCCGATCTGTTATCAGCGAGTCTGTCGTGTGTTCGCGCGTTTCTTGTACGCGAAATATCGTGGGCGGTTACGGAGAGTCGTTTTATATTCGACCACCCTAGCTTGACATTTTGACAGGCGACAGACGTAAATATTGAGCCGAGCGTTCGATGAACGTCACTGTCACCGATTGAAAGTGAAAAAATTATCGTGACACGCGCGCGAAAAATTGATTGGTCGTGTTCGATGAATCGTGAAACAATGTTTTCCATTCGTCTGACGCCACTATGTGCCATTTTCACCTGTTATATGTTCTTCGATATGTTAATATTTCGAATGACAGCACAATAAGCTATAACGGATCGAACGATTGCTGTTTTAACGTTCACTGATTTTTTTGTGCGGTTTTCCTTTCACGGTTTTCATATTTGTCTTTTTTCGAATATACTTGCCGTACAACGGTACACGATACCGAGTATTTGATCATTTTTAATATTATCGCCGTGGTAACGTATATTCGCGTTACTTTGTCTTCGCACAACGCTCTAAAGTATTCTTTTATGATTTATTGGTTTTTTGGTATTCCTTAATAATTGAAAGACCAATGACGATTGATCTCGTTTGCACAAAATTTGTATGATATGACTACTACGAATATTAACAAATTATATATATATATATACATATATATCTACATATATATGTATATGTATCATAATGTCACAGATGATTCCATGTTACTTCAACTTACACGAAATTAAAGTTTCTATTGTTATCAGTTTTATACTTTACATTGTATTTCTGTTATTTTATTAATTTTTTGCTAGGGTGTAATAAAGATTTGTTACGTGTCTTCTTACAAGATGCTTTACATTGTTAGACTGTATCTTATAAAACCACCAATGAATTGAGAGTATAGGTTTCATTCTGTGAAACATATAAAATGTAACAATTATAATCTGTGTAATATCCATCCTAAAATGGATAATGTAAGTTTCAACTGTACTAGAACCATATGTTTTATTTAATGGAACCTTAATTTTTATTTAATAGTATCATGTATAATTTCTATTTTGTATTTTTTTAGCAAATTATAAGTATGAACATAATGCGTAAGTTACGAGGGAGTACCAGCGTCGGAGGAATGGGTTCTAGCAGTGCCGGCAGTATAGATGATTGCGTGGGAGCTACAAATCCTCAGCATACCGCACTGGGTCTCATGCACCTTAAGAAACTTTTTTCCGAGTATACCCATCCTCTGCATACCCTCTCAGATGCTGAGCGCGATGATAAGCTATATAATATGTTGCCATTATTTTGCAAAGTAAGTTCTCATGCTTTAAAGGTATCAGCAGATGTGTACATATTTAACATATATATAACAAGTAATAAAACTAATACAATTTTTAGGTATTTGGGTCTAGTCCAGCAGGTGATATGAGCGAGAAGTTTTGGGACATTCTGGCATTTACACAACAAGTGTCTAGATTAATGGTGTCTGAAATTAGGAGAAGGGCAAGCAATCAAAGTACTGAAACAGCAAGTTGTGCCATTGTAAAATTTTTAGAAATTGAAAACAGCGAGGAGTCGAGCAATGGTTGGATGCTACTATCCGCGCTGAATTTACTTGCAGCAGGCGATACTTCTCTAATACAGGTACGCCTGACATAAATACGCTGCTTTTGTTGTTAATATTAATACTAATACGATTTGTATACTTTATCAGGCCATGACTACCGCTTCTGTCCCGTCGACATTGGTAAAATGTTTGTATTTATTTTTCGATTTGCCTGAAATGATCGAGGACGAAGCCGATATTACAGATACGAATAGCGAATTTACTCCAAAGCAACGTAGAATACTGTTACAGAAAATATTTGTTCAAGTAAATATTTGTTTCTTGATTGTCTTAAATATACCTTAATATGTCGGTAAACTTCCTAATCGCACAATTGATCTACCATTAATTCACAGTTGTTGGTGAGATTATGTAGTCATCCGTATCCAGCGGAAGAGCTCGCCCGTAAAGATGACCTTACGTTATTATTCTCAGCAATAACTAGTTGGTGTCCTCACTACAATGTGATGTGGCGTAAAAGCGCGGCAGAAGTATTAATGACTCTATCTCGACATGGACTTACCCAGAATGTAGTGAGCTACATCCACAGTAAGTTTCTCTTTGTATTTATGATAGTTACGGCAGTTTTTCGTATAATTTGATTTTGTGTTAAATAATATCATTTAAATTATAGATAAAGGATGTATAGCACTTTGTGTTGATAATATGCAACGTGTACCTGAGCTGGCACCATTGGAAGTAGTAGAAATGTTCGTCACGGTATTTTGTTTTTTAAAAGATTCCAGTGAAGTATCGCAAACGCTTCTGGACGATTTTCGCGCTTGTCAAGGATATATGTTTCTATCGGAATTTTTATTGAAGTAAGAGTTGGAAATGATTTGCTAACTTGAATTTATTCCGTATTTTATAAATATGTATATTTTACAGGCACGCTCCATCGAGATTAGAACAAGATAGTAGAGCGGAAGCACAGGATGCCATTCGGAATTTAGTTCTTATGCTGGCATCTTTAACGATGTGCGGTCATACAGAATTGAAGCCAAGTCAAGCTAGCATGGGATCTTTATTTCAGATGCTTGGCTTTACTTTACCTCAACCAAGTAACAGAGGTATAATAATTTAATCATGCAAAAATTATCTTAGACTGTAATCGTCTACTAAGAAAATTCTACTTTAAAGTATTGCTGTTATTACAGGAGGAAGTGTTCGAAATATCCAAGCGTTCCAAGTACTACAATCCGTATTTGTAAAGTCTAATTCACCACTTTTATGTTGTACTATCCTCGATGCAATATCTAGCGTATATCACAGTGATAATGCCAATTATTTTATACTCGAGGGACAGTACACATTGTCCGAATTCGCAGAAAAGATCCACTTAAAAAATCGAGAAATACAAGAAAAGTTCTTTCAGTTGCTAGAATTCATAGTGTTTCAACTTAATTTCGTGCCTTGCAAGGAACTTATATCTTTGTCTATACTATTAAAAACGAATAATTCGACTAGCTGCAGTATCTTGTGCATGGAAACACTCCTCAATATACTCAGGTAATATACCAAGTACATCCCGGTTAAATTTTCTCTATTGGTTTCTAACCGGTTGTCTTCTTTTAGACATAACAATATATTTAAAGATGTGTACAGAGAAGTAGGTATGTTAGAAGTGTTTGTTACGTGTCTTCACCGTTACGCAACTTTACTTAAGGATAAGCAAGCTGCGCATGATCAAGGATTAGGTGGGGATTCATTATTTTTATGTTTTCCGTTAAAATTCGAAATGATCGAATATTTTTTTTTCTTTCAGAATACAAAATATGCCCAGAAGATGAACGATTGGGTGCCTTAGTAATGGAAGCTCTGACGACATTATTAGCAGGCAATGTTCAAAATGCTAATGTCTTCAGGGAGTGCGGCGGAGCGCGTTGCGCTCATAATCTCGTGCCCTACACAGACTGTCGATATCAAGCGCTTGGCATTGTTAGAGAATTAATACTTAGTGCAGGGGGAGACGATGATATGGCTACATTACTAGGTGTCATGCATTCAGCACCTTCCCATGCCTTAGTCTTAAAGACGCATATATTAAAAGTTTGTTTCCGGATACTAATAGCAATCATTAAAATTTGTAATGATACTACAAATATTATAAAATATTGTGATTTTTTAGTCTTTGTTGGCTTGCTTGAGGGAATCGCACCGAACCAGAACTGTCTTTCGGAAAGTGGGAGGTTTTGTTTACGTGATGTCCGTTTTAGTATCTTTGGAAGGTCAATTGGGTACGCAAAGATCCGATGGTATAGAACCTTGCAACGACGTAATAAAACGAACACCACAGGAAGAGACACAGTTGCTGACACTCTTACACGTCGTATTTCACACAATAAGTACAGCTATGAGATTCGAACCAGCGAACGCGAAATTTTTCCATCACGAGGTGAATTTTTGATTATTATTGTTAATTCAAATTTGTAAATCAAACTTGTAAATTTATAGTAACCCGTTAAAATGTAATGATCGTTGTATAGATATGCCAATCGAGTTTGTGTGACACTCTACGACTTCTTGGGTGTTTCTCGACACAAACGAAACTTAAGGAAATAGATTTAATACCAACCACGAACTACCACAACATGTTATTGTTGCTATTTACTGGGAGTGTATTAGAACCCATATTTCCAGACATCATGCCAAAGACGCTCGCGTATGCATGTTTATTGCTACGTCTTCTCTACGATGTAGCGCTCGACTCTTTCGATAAGCCAAATTTGGCAGGCTTAGGAATGAGGTCGCCGAGTCATAAACAAAATAGCGTCGAGGTAAATTTGCAGTTTACATTTTACAACGTACGGTGACTTGCGCTATATCGTATATTTATTTTTAGCAACAAAAATCTTTTGATTCTCCGGGTAGCGGTAAGAGAACTGTCATAAACTCTTTAAATCTGAGTCCTCCTACTCCCGAGCCAATAGTGGTACACCCTGGCATAGTTGTCGGAATGTTACACTTGCTTCCATCAGTTTCGGAACCATCCAATATACAAATGGCTCTAGCTTTGCAATTGTACATAGCGGAAATCATTAAAAGTTTGGTGCGCTCGGAAAGAAATCAACAAATAATGTGCGAAGCTGGGATGGCTGGTGAATTGCTATCGATGGGGAGAATTGCATTGCAAGATGAAACGCATCCCCTTCATCAGCCGTTACAATATATTATAGAAAGACTCGCGGCACAATCTTTAGAACCACGTGACCTTAGGTAAGATGTAAAATAATTTTATCGCAGAACCACTCATTATACAGGATGAGACACTTGGAACTTGTATATAACACATGCATACCTAATTACAGAGAATTTTTACGCTTGGGTGATCCATTATGTTGTATATCACTCGATGACATTGAACCAAATAAACCTAGAGGCGGACCTGTCCCGCTGACTCGCATTAAAACTTTAGTGTCAATGACAACGCCGAAAGATTTTCGCGCCCATGGGTCTTGTACTTTACCACCTTTCGTAGAACTTGATATGAGCGCAGAAGGATTTGCATGTTTATATTTACCCAGCGTCGCACCACAAAGTACAACTCCGCCTACGGTAGTGGCTGCTGACAGTAGCGTACTCGGTGGAATTGGTTCAGGTAAATGTTAACTCGCTAAATGTAAGCATACTACGATGTATATACATTCTACAAATGTAATTATACAAACATTTTCTAGGCGATAGATTGTTTCCTCCGCAAACTGGACTAACCTATAGTACATGGATATGCGTTGATAAATTTAGCGATTCTAGAACTGATCCTCACTGTGTAAGATTATTAACCTTAGTGCGTACTCCACAATCAGCGAGAGATTTGATCTGTCTAACTGCGGTTCTCAGTGCTCGAGATAAAGCTATTATCGTATCAACGCAGGAGACACAGATGCCGCAAAGTAAGCTCTATCAACGTGTACAATGTATACATATCAATTAAAATTCGTATAGTTGAAATTCAAAATGATTATTCGTTTAGATGTAGGCGAATGGGAACCAGAAGGAACCGGTGAATGTGGTGCAAGGGTCTGGTGTCCCGACTTACTCCACGAAGGACAATGGCATCACATAGCTATAGTATTAAACCGCGCTGTATTAAAAAATTCAAGCTTCTCGTTATATCTGGATGGTCAACACATTCACAGTCAGAAGCTTCACTATATTACGCAAGTTCCTGGAGGAGGAGCAGCGAATTTGACGGTAGCTTCGCCAGTATACGGGTACATAGGTACGCCTCCTTGTTGGCGACGCTACTCTAGGTTGGCATGGAAGCAGGGACCGTGTCACTTGGTAGAAGAAGTGTTTAATTCGCAAAGTATAGCGACACTGTTTAAATTAGGCCCACATTATATGGGTAGCCTACAAGCTCCACAGTTATTAGGTATTTGTCTTAATTCTGAACGAATTCGTATGATCGCAATCACAAGTATCACTCGGATACAAACACAGTTCTTTCTTAAATTTCAGTTCAAGAACCTTTGATGCCTCTCGTTGCGGAAGAGAAAGTTGTATTTGGATTAAATGCCAAAGCGATGTCTCAATTAACGCTAGCTAAAATTAGGAAAGTTTATAGCCGCGCTGATAATAAGTCAATTGCTAAACAAGTATGCACGATTTTTTGTATTATTTATGTAAACCAATATTCATGTGTTATTAATCGAATCGTATCGCTTTCGAACAGCTTGGTATGTCATCACACGAAAATGCCACGCCTATTAGGGTCCTTCACAATTCAGCAGGACATCTTAGCGGACCAGCAAGAGCACTAGGAGGGGTAGTTGTTGGTTATCTCGGTGTTCGTGTTTTTAGTCCTCGACCAGTAGCCACAATGATCGACAATGTGGGTGGTTGTTCGGTGTTATTAGGTAATTTTGCGATAGTAATTCTTTTATGAACGTATCGAAAAACTAGTCCAAGAGTAATTTCAATTCATAATTTACTTTCGTTTCTATAGGTCTAATAGCCATGGCGCAAGATGTAGAATCTCTATACGCTGCGGTTAAGGCATTAGTTTGCGTCGTGAGATCCAATCAGGCGGCCCAGCAGGAAATGGATCGTCGAAGAGGATATCAGACATTGGCAATGTTACTACGAAGGAAATGTCCTCTTTTAAATAGTCACATACTCCATCTTACGTTCAGTCTTGTCGGTACAGTAGACAGCGGCAGAGAAACTAGCGCGATACCTAACGTCACAGCATTTCAGGATCTTCTGTGCGATTTGCAAGTACGATTGCTTTGTATCGTTAACAAGTTTTCTAGCTTAGAAATAAACATTATAAGAAAAGAGTTTCAAATTGTTTCTAGGTCTGGCATGAAGCACCAGGAGAACTATTAAGATCGCTATTGGAACATTTGTACGAATTAATTGCAGAATCAAGCGAGAAAAGAACAAACTTACGGTTAATGAGGGATTTGCAATTAGTGCATAAATTGTTGCACATTTTAAGCGATGTAAAACAAAGTACCACGAGGCAAATTCTACTCGCCTTACTCAGTATCCTACTAAGTCAACCGAGACAAGCTGATTTACTATGGTAATTTGTTGCATCTTTACGTATTGAAATCATTAATATTAATATTAATCCTTTCTCGTAGGTTTGGTCAGTTTATTGTAGCTACGTTGCCTCAAAGTTCGGAGAAGCATTTAATTCTTCGAGAAAGCGAAGGAAACAAGGAAGGGGAGGGGGAACACATACTTTTACGAAACCGTTGTTTACAACTTTTGCATTCTTTGTTGTTTAATGGTCCCAAGCCAAATATAAAGTAAGAAGTCTTCTAACGTAGTGTTACCGTGGAGAAAAACGGAAAGCAAATGTGCGATCGTTTATTTAAATTTAATAATATTTTTCAGTATGTGCGAGGAATTATCTAAAGTGTTAGGCTTAGATTGGATATTACTGTTTCTTCAATCTGGGCTTCATAGTACAACAGTGATATGGGGGTTGCGAATTTTAGTGGCTGTTTGTTCCGTTCAACCGATATTACAGAAGTTTAAAGAAGGAACCAGCAACGGTAGCTGGCTGCGTCACACGGATCACAATAAAATGGCGCTAGCTCTTGGTATTCGCCTGAAAAAAATTAAATTCGTAGGATAAGTAGTACATAACTATTTTCTATTTTTAAATTCTTCTTAGGTTGTCACCAGCAAATGTCAGGTGGGGAAAGCAAGCCATCCGGTCTTCACGTACCAGGATTTCAACATTTGGGATGGTTATTACCGCAGCACGTAGACCTTGTTCCAGAGTTATACTTTCTTTTTATCGCTCTTATGATGGGACAACCCGTGAAATTATTGCCTACAGATTCGAAAGTCATTTTAAAAGTTCAGTATTCCAAGAACATTTTCACTCCCTATTCTATTCTAATAATGGTTGAACTAAACGTAAATGTAACAAGCGTCCTGTGTTTTATAATAATAGCTCGATTTGGATAACGTGTGGAACTTCCTGTTCGGCGTTCCGGCGAACCATACTCTGTCATCATTTGCGAGTAGAATTAATCTTTGCCCCGAAGCCGTGGTTACCCTGTTAGCTATGGTGCGAACAATGCTGAATAATTACTCGGTCAAGTAAGTG
The DNA here is from genome assembly GCF_026283585.1 of Hylaeus volcanicus. Taxonomy (NCBI): domain Eukaryota; kingdom Metazoa; phylum Arthropoda; class Insecta; order Hymenoptera; family Colletidae; genus Hylaeus; species Hylaeus volcanicus. The sequence goes on along the minus strand of NC_071977.1, from coordinate 1,937,323 downwards.
TTTACAATCAAAACAAAGTCAAACTCGTATGTTCTCTAAAAAATTTCGTTAACTCGCTCATTTTTTATTTAACAGTCCTGAGTCCCTGCCAGATTGGTTAAGCGATTATCCAGTGACAATAATACAGTTCCTGTTCTTCCTTTATCATAATTTTACGGACTTCATGCAAGTGTTTATGTCTGCGGAAGTGTTGGGCGCATTAGCTGGTACTCTGTTCCCGAAACCTACAAGTTCCAGCCAAGATAGCAGCGGAGCTAGTACTCCAGCAGACGAGGTTAATTTTACACATCGACCACGAGTATTTTTTCCATTGACTGTAAAATCAATATTAGTTAACATTATAAGTTTTCGTTATTTTAGCAAGAACCGGTATTGGTGAGATCTCCATCAAAGGATGTCGGCTTGACGAATCATCCAGCGAAAAAGTTTGTTATGGACTTTTTACGAGTAATCGTGGTAGATTCCCTTTCTTTGCCAGTCACTGCGAAATCTCCGCCAGCTATCGACCTGGTATTGGAAGCATGGCCAGAACACGCTTCTACTGGACAGCAAACGCGCTATCAGACGGAGATTCTGTCTATTCTAATGGAGCATCTACTAGCCGCAGATGTTTTAATTGGAGAACAAGCGGCGTTACCTGTAGTCCCTGGAGGCTCGGTCAATAATATAACTAACAACGTGTGTTACGTCGCAGCCAGAATAGTAGATAAATTGTGGCAAGGCGCATTGACAAAAGACCCACACGAGGTGTTCGATTTCATTGTCAAATTAATTGGACAAGCAAAACGACGGCCTGGTGTCGTTAGTATGGAAGGTCTTCACCACTGTCTGAACAGAACGATACTATTTTTGCTGTCACGACCAACGGATTCGATAGCCGATCAAATGGCTGTATTAGAAGCACTACATAAGCTCACAACTCATAGGTAACATTGACCTTTCCTAATATTTTCATTGAGTTTTACTATAAGATATCGTTTCGCAGGTTGTTAGTCTTTGGTGCTGGTAACCACGAATTGGAATTCATCAGTTGTTTAACTTACTGTTTACTACAACTAACAACCGACGTCAAAGTTACGCTCGATACAAACATGAGAACAATGTGGCACCTTAATCCGCAAGTCGAAGCCAGCGACGATAGGCTTACGTCTCATCAAGGTCATAACTTGATGGCCGTCGCTGCGACAAGAGTTTGGGAAGAGTTATACGTATGCAAGAAACCTGCCATAGAGGAAGTTTTTAAAATCACACTTCCAGCGCCTGTAGGTAACGAACGCGCCCCTGAGTTATCGCTAGTGAGGGATCAAATGCATGAAGCTGCGACCAGGCTTTGGTTGAATTACGTTGTCATGGAAAGGAAAGCTTCGTACAGGGTTCCTTGGGAACTTCACAATCAAATACAATCGAAAATTCAAAAAGTAACGGGTGGTTTGACGAGATTAGCAAGTCGAACGAAAGTCCGTAAAGAGGAATCTGTGCGTGTCAGGCTGAGATTACATCAGAACACAGTAGCACAGTGGACAGAGCAACACATTGCACTGGTCCGCGAGCTTGCCGCAGGAAAGCGGTTGCAGTATATACAGACTAATCAACATACTCAGCGATACGTGTATCAAGAATGGTTGCAAACCGAAACAGAGTTGACGAGAGAACGCGGTTTGTGGGGACCACCGACACCCACCAGGCTTGATAAATGGATGCTAGATATGACCGAGGGTCCGTGTAGGATGAGAAAAAAGATGATGAAAAACGAGCTTTTTTATATACATTACCCGTACCGACCTGAATTGGAACATCCTGATAACAAACAACTGAAGTACAAGGTAGCAACAAGCACCGACAGTAAGGAATATTATCTGAAACAACTCGGTAATTCATCCGGCATGTTCGAACGGGAACGAGATCCTGTTATCGACGACACTCCATTAAACGTCAACGAAAGTTCCACGGAAAGCGAACCTCCAATGGTACCCTGTACGCTGGAACGTCACGCAAGCGAGCCAGACGAAGCACCAGAGGACAACGAGCAAGAAGAAGAAAATAATCAGACCGTCCCAGACAATCAAACTTTGATACGGCTATTAGAGGAACACGAGAAGATAAGTCACATGTTCAGATGTGCCAGAATTCAAGGTTTAGACACGACCGAAGGTTTGCTCTTATTTGGAAAAGAACACTTTTACGTGATTGACGGATTCACGCTGCTAAAGTCCAGAGAGATAAGGGATATTGAGAGTTTACCCGAGGCTTACGAACCAATATTGCCATCCCCTGGGTCTCCTAGAAGATCTAGAGCGATGAGACAATGCTCGAAATTTAATTACGAAGATATCAGAGAGGTACACAAAAGAAGATATCTATTACAACCGATGGCATTAGAGGTATTCAGCGGAGACGGTAGAAATTATTTGTTAGCGTTTCCGCGTAAAGTGAGAAACAAGGTTTATCAGAGATTTATGACTTTCGCAACGGCGATCGCTGACAGCGCGCAACAGTCTGTGGCCGGCCAGAAGAGAACAGCGAACGTGGAACAGGCTACAGGTCTGTTATCGAACCTGATAGGCGAGACTTCGGTTACCCAACGATGGGTGGTGGGTATTTAAAATAACAATGAATTTTCTAGTCTATATATTCAATTACGATTAATGAAAATGTCCGTTTTTCAGAGAGGCGAGATATCCAATTTTCAATACTTGATGCATCTCAACACTTTAGCTGGTCGTAGTTACAATGACTTGATGCAGTACCCGATATTTCCTTGGATTTTGGCCGACTACGATAGCGAAGAGTTGGATCTCACTGATCCAGCAACGTTCAGAGACTTTGGTAAACCTATGGGCGCGCAGAGCCCGGAACGACTGTTGCAGTTCAAAAAAAGGTACTTAGGTATTAACCTCGTACAGGATACTAAATGAATGACTTAATCTTTTATATTTACGTTCAATTCAGATACAAAGAATGGGACGATCCGCATGGGGAAACACCTCCTTACCACTACGGAACACATTACTCTTCAGCGATGATTGTATGTTCTTACTTGGTGAGAATGGAGCCGTTCACGCAACATTTTCTTAGATTACAGGTTCGTAAAGGCAAATTCGTTATCAATTTAAATTGCGTTGCTGGGTATACTGATAGAGAACCCTTGGAATTATCATTTAGGGTGGACATTTTGATCTGGCGGACAGAATGTTCAATAGTATAAAGGAAGCTTGGCTTTCCGCTTCTAAACATAATATGGCCGATGTGAAGGAGCTCATACCGGAGTTCTTTTACCTTCCAGAATTTCTCGTCAACTCGAATCACTTTGACTTAGGTGACTACCCTGCGCTCGTGTTCTACCGAGTCGTTAATAGAACAATCACGATTAACGCTACAAATTATTCCTTCAGGTTCTAAACAGAGTGGTGTACAATTGGGAGACATTGTACTTCCACCATGGGCAAAGCAGGATCCACGAGAATTCATACGCGCGCATCGACTCGCTTTGGAATGCGATTACGTCTCGCAACACCTTCACCAATGGATCGACTTGATATTCGGTTGCAAACAAAACGGTCCAGCTGCGGTTGAAGCTGTCAATGTGTTTCACCATTTGTTCTACGAAGGCAACGTGGACATTTACAAGTACGTTTTCCTTGATATTTATTTCTTAAGAATATACTAGTAATTTATCTTTCGTCAATCTAAACGCGGTATCCTTCTTCTAGTATCGATGATCCCTTGAAAAAAAATGCGACCATCGGGTTCATTAACAATTTTGGGCAAATACCGAAACAATTGTTTAAAAAACCACACCCGGCTAAGAAAATGACACAAAGGACCAGTGTTATCGACCCTGGGCCAATCACTCCCGGCTTAAGCATAACCACGTCTGACAAATTGTTCTTCCATAATCTTGATAACTTGAAACCATCGCTTCAGCCTATCAAAGGTTCGTTACTTGTATTTCGGGCTTCACCTTAGTGTTTTCTAACGTTGAGTATTCATCTTTTTCAGAATTAAAGGGTCCCGTCGGACAGATACTGCACATAGACAAAGCAGTATTGGCCGTTGAACAAAATAAAACGCTGATTCCGCCTACGTATAACAAGTACGTCGCATGGGGTTTCGCGGATCACTCCCTCAGAATAGGAAACTACGATAGCGACAAAGCGATATTCGTCTGCGAGGCTATGATGCAAAACAGCGGAGAGATAGTTGCTTGCGTTTGCCCGTCTTCCAAACTGATAGTAACCGCTGGCACAAGCTCCGTAAGTTGTCGTTTGAATTCCACGTTTACAGAACAGCTTTTACAGGTAACACCGTTTTCAACAGGTTGTGACGGTTTGGGAGTACACCAAGAGGCAACTGTCTATCAAACAATGTCTGTACGGTCACACCGACGCCGTCACGTGTTTGTCATCGAGTCCAGCGTACAACGTGATAGTATCAGGATCTCGAGATGGAACGGCAATTATATGGGATCTATCTCGATGCTTGTTCGTTCGCCAACTCAGAGGACACGCGGGACCAGTGGCCGCAGTAGCTATAAACGAATTGACGGTGTGCCTAAACAGTCGAATACAATTTCTTCATTTCTTGCAATTTGCTCTATAATTATTTCTTACAGGGAGACATAGCTACCTGCGCGGCAACATGGCTGCACGTGTGGAGCATCAATGGCGAAGAATTGGCGAGCGTTAATACATGCGTTGGCCGAGCTGATAGGATGCAACAAATCTTATGCGTTGCTTTCAGTCAAACTCACGAATGGGATTCGCAGAACGTTATCATGACGGGATCGACTGACGGCGTAGCTCGAGTAAGAATGTTTCTGTGCGTCTTAACGTTACAAGGGAACGTTCCCTTATTGGTTAAGAGAAATTGTTGTATGGTTTCTAGATGTGGTCGATGGATTACGTGCAAGTGCCTGCAGAAGAAGAGAAACCAGAAGAAGCCGCAAACGCGAAGGAGAAAAACCCGAAGTCGAGTAGAAGTGAAAGTCAGAATGAAACTACAAAGAAACGGGTACACGAACTAGTTAAACAGATGAGCATTTCTGCCGAGGGATCAGGTAAAAATAACCTCAAAAATAGTATCGATATGATCGTATATGTTTTTTTTAATCGTTCATAGTTTTAGCTATGCTTGCGAAAAGCGGATCAGAGAGCAGTCTCTCCGAACCTGAGAATTCTAAAGAAGCATCCAGATTACACGAAGAGAAAGAAGAATGCTCGGATAACGAGTCGAGCAACGGTTCCACCAGCAAACCATCACCGCAGAATAATAACACGTCGACTGTTGTACTTAGAAGAAAAAGTCGAGGAAATCCCATGTTTCGCAAAAGCGAGGGTGGAGGACGCGCAGATAGCGAGGGTACACAGACAAGGTAACACGACGACTTCAACATCTTTTCAATATTTGCAGTCATCGTTTTTTAGTATTCGACCATGGTATAATAGGTAGAAAATATTTTTACAGCGAGTCAGCCAGCATTGTCGGAGACTCTGAAGGAGCATTACGGGCTAGTAAAAGCGACACGAGCTTAACGGACAGCTTCGTCATGGTCACCGAAGCTGACACCAAACCTAAAAGGATCAATCCACAAAATATCTTAAGAGACGGTTTCAAGTGGCAACGGCAATTAGTGTTTAGAAGTAAATTAACGATGCACACCGCGTATGACCGGAAGGATAACACGGAACCAGCGTCTATAACAGCTCTCGCTGTGTCAAGGTAAACAATTTATTATGAAGGATGAGAAATAGAATTAGCCCTCGCATAACTTTCGTAATTCGAGCATAGCGTTTTTAATTAATCTGCAGAGATCACAGAACGGTGTATGTAGGAGATACGAGGGGGAGGGTCTTTTCATGGAGCGTGTGCGAGCAACCAGGACGCACGGTTGCCGATCACTGGCTCAAAGACGAAGGAGCAGATTGTTGCGTTGGCTGCGGGGTTAGATTTAATCTTTACGAGAGAAGACATCACTGTCGCAACTGTGGACAAGTATTCTGTTCAAAGTAAGTTCTTAAAGTTACTATTTGATGCATACAATTACGCGTGTTATTAATGCGAGGTTATCTTTTTCCATACAGATGCAGCCGATTCGAGTCGAAAATATCGAGACTCGGGATTTTAAAGCCTGTTAGAGTTTGTCAAGGTTGTTATTCGTCATTACGCTCTCAACATTCTGCTGAGAGCAGCGCTTAATATAGCAGTATAGTACAGTCTCGTGTAAGTAACCGGTTCGAGAATGGGTACAGCTTGAATGTACATACATAATCACGGGTACCTCATTTACGTCTTTACTCGTATTCTCGTGAGAAAAAAAAAATGATGAAGCGCGCCTTCATATCTCACTTTCGTATCTTGCATAAGACTTGCATTTCTACTAGCGAGGCAGGAGAACTGATCGCTGCATTTCAATCTTTCGTGCAATCGTTGTCTTCAATTTTCTCAGTTACGCGAACTGGAACTATTATTTTACTTGTTCCTCTACTTTTCTTTTATATATTTTCTGACTATAAATAATATAATTTTCGTTTACTATAATTCCAATAAACTAGGATATTTCCTACGAATGATCGGCCTGCTTCGCTTCATCGACAGGTTTATACTCGATGAATTTTTGAAGACGATATTCGGACAATTTATGCGACATAGGGAATGCACACATTACAAGATGCAAATATGTTCTTCATTTTTTTACTATCCCTGAATCTCGATCCTTTTTCTGATACTTTTTTACATCGTGTGTGTGTTTGTACTTTACGACGCCTGAGCATAATATGTACAGTCGCCTTCTGTTGTACATTTGACGTAAACTTTGGGCTCTCTTTTATTTATTTACTTTATATTTTAACCAAAACAGATCATTGTCAGAATCTCTATAAACACAATAATGTATAGCGGACTTTATTTAACAAACTTATTCTGTGATTATTTTTTCCTACTTTTAATTAAACGAACATATACGATCAATAAATTTCAAACGTGATCATTGATAATTATTTATATAATGAATATATATACATATATATATATAATAGTATAACATTCCGTACATGTAAGTATAATGTTATACTATTTAGGCGACTAATTTCCCTGTCAGAACGCTTACATTGTTTGTCGTATCTGACTGTATTAGATAATTATTGTTAATATTTATTTTAAATTATAGTAAAATAGTATACAAGATGTCAATATTGTTAATGGAAAAATATAAGATTTAATATTTATCAGATTTACCAAAAAAAAAAAAATTATATATCTATACCGTGTATTACTCCTACTGCTACACTTTTGTATTACGTTTTAACCGTAATTGCTACTCCATAAAACGTTATTTCTTTATTTTTACGATAATGTTCTGTACATAACGCAGTGATAATACCCGGTGTGATCGGTTTTAAGGATCGTCGATGGTGTATAACTTACCATCGCGTCTCACGAAAAGGCAGGTCTTTTATTTTTCCATTTCATAGAATTGAGAAACGTTTATTGGCTTGGAAAGCTAAGAATACATGTATTACGATTCGATAAAAAAAAAAAAAACAAGCAAACAAGACACACAGTTTGGAGTTCACCGTTTGTGACCGCTGCCTCAACAGGTGTAACACTCGTAACTTTATAATAGACAATACCTTCAATGACATAAAAGTGTTATTAACTGTAAGTCGGTTAAATGAAACCATAGACTCTAAAACCAGCAGTAAATAATTAAATATATTCTAAACAATGTGGTAAATGTGGAATACGCTCGTTTGTTCACAATGTTCATATTATATATCGTGACCGTATCTGTAAAATTAATCGTGGAAACAGAGGTAAATTACAACAACAACAACAACAACAAAAACCGTGTTCTTGTATATGAATTTTATAGAGTTTTGAAAAAGAATCACCGTACGTTACGTACTTTTCGTTGGGCAATTGAGTTTATCTAACAGCTAGGAAGAATACCTGAACTCCGACTAAACGTGCAACAGAATTTGTATAAATGCAAAGATCGCGGTATTAAATGACAAAAAAAAAGAGAAAAAAAAAGAGAAATGACTCCCTGTACGAATAACAAATTCTACCATTTGTATTCTATCGACACACTTCCATTTTTCTAAAGGCACAAATTTTATAAAGACCGAGGGATAACGCGACGACTAACAAACTGAGAACGAGTGAAATGCAAACGATGAAAAATGTCGTTTCAACGTGGTATTACAATGTTTACTAGTGCCGAGCTGTTCGCTAGTGAAATCCATTAAGAGCACAATGTTTAACGAGCATTCTTTCAGGAAGGATGCGTTTGATACGAGGGTCAAAACGTGTAGGTAATGCTGGGAATTTGGACGAATTTCAAACACTTGAAAAGTCTCTTAATTATGCAGATGCATGAAGAAGAATTTACCACGTATCTTATGCTAATATGTGTGTCATTATTACATGCCAGTTCTAATAAAACATTGCCAATTATCCTTACTTTTGTACTCCTACATATATACAGACAAAACAAAGCTTATACTTAGTTCTGCGTTGGAATTGGAAGGCTTGCAGATAACAGTGATCGACCAATGATTGAAATTCATTTCCCGGAGGGTTTCTTGTTAATTCCCTTCACTATAAGCCAAAGTGATTTACAAAGACAACTTAAATGAGAGCAGGATGAATCTAACTACTTACAAATGTATTATTTTACTAGGAATTATTACCATGTAGATAATATAATTAGAACAAAGAAATCAAATGCAGAAGCAAGTATAATTTCTAGTCAGATGCATTGGGTACCCATTAATCTTAATTTGGCAAGCAAAATTTTGTTTTTATGATTTTTAACAGTATTATTTGTATTCGTATTTCAATGCGTTGGCGTTTATGTACCACATGTATTATAAAATAGATCTTTATATAAAATTTATCGTGTATTTTATTACATTTTATTACGATCAAGGGAGCGATGGTTGGTTTTATAATGTATTCGAAATTGAACAATGATTGTACCACGTAATGTCTAAATAGGAACGATTAAAAGGCAAACTTGCATAATACGTATTTATACATCGTGTTATCCATAAATATTATAAGTTTAATAACATCATGTACGAATACATATTACGTAATGTAAAATTAATTTCATAATGCAATTCGACAATATTGCTTTGCTCTTGTGTCCGTACAATAATATAATTTTACGATACGATTTAACTTGTTCCGGTTCCTTTAATTCTGTTATCATCAGTTATCATACTAACTCGAATCGCAAATGCGTTGTCTAACATCTGTATAGCTATAACGATTATATAACTTTACAAGAGACTGTCAAAAAAAAAGAATCGTTTCGTCAGAATGCATAAGATTGTATTTTCTCAAACATTAGGGAAGAAAACAAGCTGCTATTAATTTTACAATGTCATGTGTTAGAGTATACGTAATTACGACACAATGATGAGGCGTAAGTGCATTATATAATTCGACCTCAGATTGTATATACATAGAAGTGTACAAAAAAAAAAAGCATAAAACGTATTAATCACGTGAAAATGTATGATAAGTAGAATTTAGAAAACCATACATGTGGAATATTCTAATAACCGATGTTAAGTACGGATGCGTGTGGGTTCGAACGTGTGGTTCTGTGCATACGCTAGGATACATTTCCCACCGGCGCATAGTAATTACAAATAAACAACCATCATCATATATAAATATATATACATTGTATTTAGGTAGTTAGTTCTATTATATTGTTAGCTGATATTTACAAAAATATTGTATAGTAGACTCTGATCGGTATAATTACATTGAATGGGCCAAAGTTGTAACAAATTTATTTTATTATTCAACCTGTCCAATCGTGTCAAAATACGAGGAGCTAATGATGATTCAGAAACACTTTCTGAACTTTGATCACTATCCATTTTAGATGGTGTTCTGGATAATTCACGTCTAGGTTTTACATTTCGCGGTTCTTTTGTTGTTAACAAAAAGAATTCTGTAGTATCAGTCGTAAAGACAACGAACGTCAAAAGTAAAAATTATTTAACTTAATTATTTAAACATAAATCACAAAGGCATTCAGGGTTTCAGGACTGTGCCATAATCAAGTTTTAATATTAATTACGGCATTGTAATTAATCTTTGTAACACCTGTATCATGAATGTAATCATATTGTCAACTTTTATTCCCTACTTCCTCTAGCTGTCGATTACAGAAAAATAATAAACTAAATGCTAATAATTTATATTAAGTTTTTATGCCAATAAAGCTACGAATTGTTTATAATAATTCACATTCATTCATTTGACTAGAGTGGTCAAAAAGGTGTCGGCGAACGGTATCGCCATCTAGCGGTCGAAGGTTTTCCAACCTACATAGCGAGGAATCATAAATTTTGCAATTATTTACATATAAACGTAGTTTAACATATTGTTAAACATAATATATCATCAATTTGGACCTGTAGCCTTGTATTTATAATACAAAAATGGTTAAAAATTCATTTTAATTTAATGTCGGTAATAAACGGTTAATGGCGCCGTCAGTGGTGGAACGCCCAGGTTGTCCTGAAAATAGTGCCCTCTTTTGCAGCTAGATGGCGCGACTGACACGTTAAAAAAATTATTCTTTTTTTGATAATTACGTAATAAGTATGACTCTTTACTTTATAATACTATAATATATTACTTAATACATCTAATTTATCACTTATGCGCATAGTTATTAAATGCAGGAATAATTATCGATGTATTAGTTAGTGGCGCCATCTAGCCGCAAAAGAGGGAACTATTTTCAGGACAAACTTGGGCGTTCCACCACTGACGACGCCACTAACCGTTTATTAAAATCGTATGGAGTATAATTAATAATTTAGAATAAGTACTTCGATTCCATACAAGGAAAATATGGAGAACTTATAAGATAATTATCTGTTCGCCGAACTTCGATTTGATATTTTGTGTTTATCCTTTGGTCGGGGAATCACAAATAATTACATCGTGATTTATGTTATGCAATGAACATCAGTTGTTGACGTTTTCCTGATTCCCAACGAGTTGCATGAGCTCGAACCGAATGAACTTGTAATTACAAACAGTGGTATTTCCCCCTTTGCTGTACTGTAATCAACGTCATTTGCATTATCAGTTTACATGGAGTATTATCAATATGTTTAGTTCGAGTATTAATTACATTCTCTGTTTAGAGGCGATTGATCCTCTACTCTTACATTCCGCGAAAAATGATGTATTATTATTTATTAAAAATATATTGGTACAGTTTCATTGTATCACGTTAATTTGATTTCAATAATAAATTCAGTTGAATGACAATCATCCAGCTCCCACATCCCGCATAAATCACCCTAATTATAAAGTTTGGATACTTTGTAACACTCCTCTGTTACTGAGTCGTTTTTGAAACACGCAAATTTCGAATAATCTCCTTAGTCAGTTATTTGAAAATCTACTGGATCAATGATCACTGGTGATCATCGTCCTTATCCCTTGAAATAGAAGGATCCTATATGTAACAAATAAAACAAAAAGAAAAAAAAACACACGATAGAAGCATGTTAAACAGGAAACTAATACTATTATCGTATTTCTTAATGGGATTTCCTAAAGTACCGTGTTTATAAATAGATAACGACAAAAGTTTCCTCTCGGAATTCCGTAATTGATTCCTAATCAAGTACGTGACACGCGCTATCTCCGTTTATCTACATACGCGACACCGATCACGGTCAGTTTTTTTATCATTCAGATTTTCCTTACGTTCGATCGCGATCGTTCATCCCGCATTGTTCTCAATGATCCATCGGTCCGAGCGCTCGGGATTCGCTGCGAGCGTCGAGATCTCGAGTTGTTCGCGTAATTAAATCCGATTTATACGACGTTCAAACGCGACGAGATCGATCGAGCGTTAGTTTCCGAAACGATGAGCGAACTGTTACGGTACACGCTGAGGGAGGTAGAGCAACGCGATGGGAACGATGGATCAAGGACCTGGATCGTGATCCACGACAACGTCTACGATGTCACCGATTACAAAGCCAAGGTACGCTTAAAAAGAAAAAAGTGAGAATCGAGTGTTCCGATTATCAGACGTAAGGTGACGGATCTCTTTGGGAATCTGTGTTAGGATTATTGTTAGGACTAGGAAATGCTAGACTAGTGTTAGGATATATTAGGTGGACTGGAAAGTAGTGTCGTTTTTGCCACCTTAAATATTTGTTTATCATTTATCAGCTCATTGATTTTTCTGGCATCGAAAATTTGCACACTAGGTGACGAAGGCTGCGAAAATTGGAAAGTTTGAATCTAACGTAAAAGAAACGACATTACTTTTCGGTCTACCTAATGCTTTTTGAAAGCGATCCATGACCCGTAAATTTGTTCCAAACGTGACATGGAAGGCGTCGAGTGATTCCATATCTACAATATCGATTAAGGAACATCATTAATCGGAAGCAGAGAGGAGTCCAGGTACTGGATTCTGTTCTCAACTGAATTTTATATTTAAATGGTATTCGACGTTGGTTGCAGCATCCTGGTGGTCCAGAATTGATCGACGAATACGCAGGACAAGACGCGACAGCTGGATTCGACGATTTTGGCCACTCCTCGGACGCCAAACGCATGTTGAAGGACTTCCTCGTCGGCCAGCTAGTGGACGTAAGAATTTTAAACTCTACGAGAAGTTTTCGGTCGAGTTATAAATTTCGTTTCTCCTTGTAGGAAGACAAAATGGTGAACAGAAAAAAGAACGGCTCCAGCAACGCTCAAACGAGGATGGCAAAAGTGGGAAAGAGAAGGTATATCGTTAAAATCTTTTTTATATACAACGTTACAACGTCAGAAGTCAGAGGAAGGCGATAATTGAAAATTGATCACCATAAAGAAAAAAGTATCTTTTACGAAAAGTTGAGAATAAAAATGTTTTCAGGACGTTTAGGTCAGTATTATGCGGAGGCTGCGCGTAACGAAGCATGTACCAGCCGTGGATCGAGTCATGTTAATTTATTTATTTTTATTTCCATTTTCTTTATTTACCACTAATATACATGTTGAGCTAGTTGTAAACATTCTATGTAGAATAAGAATTTATATATACGTACAAGTTGTTTCTGTTTTTTAAAAAAGATCGACTCTTAAGCTCCTATCGATTAAATGGAATTTCGTGAAACCGACAGAGTCCGCGTAACGTTGGCAGCGGTGCTAAGTGTATGCGAATAGAAAGATGAGTATATCGATGGATCGATGGACGAATGGTGATTTATCTCTAGAACAGTGCACAAAAGTATCACCTTGCGTCGACGAGATCGACGACGAAACTAATCACGTATACCGAGAGAAAGAATAGACGGAAAACGATGAGCGTGAGAGGAATACAATACTTTCTTATCGCTGAAAGATAATTGCCTTTAGGCACGGATTAATCGTTTGGAAATCTCGAACAGCTACGCTTAATCTTCTCGAGGTCTTAGGGTGATCTGGTGTCAAGCTATGATTAGCATCGGTCGTGTTGTAGAAATGCGTAGTATTACAAAAAAATACGAAAGTACGAAACTTGGGTAGTCGCGTGTCGTGCTCTTTAGATCGATATCGAACGTCGTAGTCATGGTACCGGGTCAGCCAACGTTTTCCTTCTATTGATAAGTAAGAAACCGTTCGTTACGATGCCGGTGCAAGTCTTCCTTTGTTCCAAGATTTCAAATTTCGACGTCTTTGAACAAATTTTCATTTCTTTGAATAAATCGAAGTAAGAATAAAATTTCGACGTCTTTGAACAAATTTTCATTTCTTTGAATAAATCGAAGTAAGAATAAAATTTCGAATAATTTCTTTCGCGTGAGATCTACTTTTTAATAGAATTCATGAATAGAGAGTATTTAAAAAAAAAAAATCTCACACCAGCTTTGTAACGAACGATTCAACGTAGAGAGTTCAGATCCATCCGCCCATGATTTGACCAGTAGCCTTTGACTTTCCACGCAGTTTCGTAGTAGCAACCGGTACGTTATCTTCTGGAGGTGGAGGTTTGGCTGCTTGATCACCGGAGTCCTTCTTGTCCTCTTTACCTTCCTTCTTCTCCTCCCCACCTTCCTTCTTCTCCTCCCCGCCTTCCTTCTTGTCGCCGCCCTCCTTCTTCTTCTTCTCCTCCTCCTCCTTCTTCTTCTTCTCCTCTTCCTTCTTCTTCTTCTCCGCCTCCTCCTTTTTCTTCTTCTCCTCCTCCTCTTTCTTCTTCTTAGCCTCGTCATCGTCCTTCTTCTTGTCCCCGTCCTCTTTCTTCCCTTCGTCCTCTTTCTTCGGTGGCTGGCTAGGTCCAGGCTTCGGTTTGGCAGCGCCAGCCTTACCCTGCGGTGACCTCGTCGCGTCGTCCTCTCTAGGGTCCTCAGGTATCGGCGAGGGCGACCTCACTTCGATGGACACCGACTTCTCGCCTCCTTTGTCCAAGCTGCCACCGCTCATTGACTTCAGCAGGCTCTTCTTCAGCATTGGCACAGGACGATCCGGTTCCTGAATGCTCACTTTCGTGGCACGCTCGCCGCCCTCTTCTTCTTCCTTGACCTCTGCAAGGTCAAAGAAATTTGATTCGATAATTGAAGCACTTTTTTTTTTTTTTTTATAAATTATTCACTCGTCTACAAGCAAGTTGACCAGTCGATATCAAGGACACTTATTAATGTTGATATCGATTTTAGCCTCCATGTGAACATAATCAACACGGTTCTAGAAAATAGTACAAAATTAAGTTTATTATCATTTAGAATGGTTGCGTAATCACCTTCGCCATCTGGCTCAGCCCCTGGTTTCATTCGACTCATCATGAACTTCGCGTAGGCGATCCTGGTGGTCGGCGAGACTTCCGTCAGGTTTGGATTGTAGTCGACCAGACGATTAGGATCCAACGACGCTAGGTCCGAATTGGCCTGATGAGGTAGCCGACGAATGCTGCGTCGTTTCATCGACGCCTCGCTCGTGCTACCAATCGGATCCCTCACGATGGTGTTCTTCCTGACAACGGCGTTCCAATCCTTCTTGCTTCCACTGCTCTTACGACCTATCGCCTTGGCGATCTGGCTGAACACGTCTTTAGGTTCTTTCTCGCTTTGGATCACGGCGTTCACTATGCCCTCCACTATACCGATCTGGAAGTCCTTCTGGAGACGACGTTCCATCACTCGACCCTTCTTACCAGACACTGACGAAAGAAATGATTTCCCGATTAAATAGATTCTAACGTCTTGGATATATCTATTCTTTAAATTAAATAAATATACGAAAATATATCTATTCTTTGTTAACGAAAATCATGGAAAACCTACGCGCCGCCTCCTGTTTGTCGAACTGCGGTGTTCTCATTCCGTTCTGCCGAAGGATATCGATCAACTCGTATCGCAATGTAGAGATGTCCTGCCTTATCTCGATCACATCGTCCTCGGTGATGCCAAAATCATCGCGTTTCCTTTGCTCGGCGGTCACGTAACGTCGTATCAGAAGTCGCATGACCGTGTCGTGCCTCGCCAGCGCCTTTTCCCTCGATTTTTTCTAGAAATTGTTTACAAAGTCATTTATCGTAATACTAAACCTTGAATTGAAGTTTTCAGGTTTTCGTTCTAGTCGATCTGTGTTTGGAGTTGCTCGCTACCAGGCACGGAGCGTTGCCCCTGGCAGCAGGCAACCGCTCTACAGGCCAGCTCTCGATAGTAAAATAAAACTCTTTATTTATTTTCCTCTGCTTCACAGGAATCAATAATGGAACACGTACGATCAGAGATTTCGTCTGACGGCCGGTTTTTCCGCAAGAGAAGATTTTGGTGAACGTTTTGCCGGTCGGGACCATATTGAAGGGAGGTGGCACCGTGTCACCGTCTTCGAAGTAGCTCATCCACAGGTGGCTTCTGGCAAACTTCCATTCCGTATCGGCTCTTTCCTGAAAGTTGCACCGGTAAGACGTGTTGCACGTTTTAAAGGGTGGCATAAACCGCTGAAAATAAATATCCGATCGTTATACCGAGATGATTTGATAGGAATTGGACATCATAGCGATCAGCATGTTGAGGAGAACGATGACATTGATCACGGAGTAGGAGCCGAACATGAGCAGCGCCCAGAACCTCGTGAAGCTTTTTATTCCCGTCAGGTCGAAGGACATCAGGTCCACCATACCGAAACTGGCCCAGAAAAGCGATTGCGACGTCTCGAATAAGCTGAAAGTGTTTGCAAAGAAAATTTAGAATATTCTGCTGGTATTTTTCGTTAGGGAAACATATTTTTTTTAAAGGAGCGAAGCGAGAAGCGGTGTTCGTCTAATTTTTGAGAGTTCAAGACAAAGCTATCAACTACCCCCTATTTTTATTAAATCCGACAATGTATTTATTATATATTTCATATTGGATAAGTTTACAGACAGTGCACCACTTTTCGCTCCTCCTTCTGTACTCTTCTAAATTTCCGATACGTACTTAGCGAAACGTCTCCAAATGGAGCACGCTTTTTCCTGATTGTCAAAGTCGGGCAGATCGGGGAAGCCCTTTATGCTGTAGCACTTCATCTTCTCCAGGTCCGCGTAGTACCACATCAGCTGATTCATTCCTGAGTTTCGCGTAAACGGACTTAAATCTCTTTACTGCCGATTAATAATCGACGGGCTACGTTTAATAAAGAAGGAGACGCGTTTTTCGCGAAGGGTAGCGTGTCTTCAGGGTGTAGAGACGCCGCGACGGACCCGTGGGAACGTGGACGATGAATAAGTGAACGCCGACTGGATACTCACCGCAACCGAAGGCGAACAGGACCAGCGTGTAGATGAAGAAGAACTTGATAATGTCTATTATCATCCTCCCCAGGGAAATTTGGAGCGGACCGAGGTGGGGATTCACGCTGAATATGTGAACGAGCTTCAAAAAACTGGAAACAACGTCTTCGATTCGATACAGTGATTCGTGATCGCCTATTTAATTAGTGGATATTTTTATTTTACGCCGAGAGAAAGTTACCTGAAAATCATTCCTGCGGCGAAGGCTCCTTCGGAAAGCAGCATGGGATCGAAGGCGTGCCATTGATCTCTGGGATACCAAGGATCCACGCCACTCCAGTACTCCCTCTGTCGAGGATACAGTTTCAAAGTGATCGTTTCGAAATCTCTGGATTGATTCGTTTCTATAATTATTAGTTCAAGTTTCCTATGCTACGAATTGATTTCGCATTTGATTTTTCAAATCGTCGATTGAAAATCCATACGAGAGTCAGAGTGGAATCCACGACAGGAATTTATATGAAGGACGAAGCGAAGCAAATATTTTACTTATAAAATCAGGAATCACGAAGCACACCTGAACTATAATCCACGCTGTCAGCCTCAACACTACCCAGATTACATAAAACACGTTCTGAATGAAGTCCACCACGTTCCAGAGATCAGATACGTATTCCAAGATCCCGTCCGACCATAACGATCTCATCTCGCCCATGACCAAACCTGCAAAATTAACACGTGTCACATTCATCGACCGGGTGAATTAATTCTCTCTTGCGATATATAAAAATGAAGCATTCGTGTGATTTATAAAAAACAACAGTTCAAGTCATTTCAAGCTAATTGGAGCTAATTGGAGAAGCGGCATTCAAGAAAATTATATTCGTTATAATATTTTCAACATCGATATATCGATCACGATATATTTTACAAAAT